>NC_053169.1:35495000-35737500 GCF_016835505.1 Polypterus senegalus | reverse complement strand
AGTAGTGTGTTAAAGAAGTAATGATAAAGAAAAGTAAACATTTTAATAATAACGTAACATGATTGACAATGTAATTGTGTTGCTGGCATATTTATTATATATATATATATATATATATATTTATATATATATATATATATATATATATATATATATATATATATATATATATATATACACACATACATACACATACATGTCTACATATATAGACACACACATATACATATATCTATATATATATATCTGTATATATCTATATCTATATGTATATATCTATATAAGCTATATCTATCTATCTATATATGTATATCTATATCTATATCTATATCTATATACATATCTACTTTGGGGTGCGAGCAGCTGTTGCTGGGGGTGCCAGAATCCATCGAGGAAGAAAAATTAAAAATATTATTTGTACAAAATGTTAATTTTTCTATCCATTCCTAAATAATTAAATGGGCAGGCTATTTCGTGCAATACGCTGCTTGTTAAAACGGATGACTCCTGCTCTTACATGCACTTAGTGCTGCGTGGGTATTATGAACTATCGTATCTGTTCAAGTTCTATTTAAATTTTAAATATAAGTAATTTTTATTTAGTCGACAGAAATATGTTTAGTAGGAATGTAAGTTAAATTTAGTCATCATTGCAGTAGCTTGCATATTGTAATCTTTTTAGTTAGCCAATAAAAGGTGTCATTTTGCTTGGCTTTTGTCATCAATGCATAACTTTTTCTTCACCATAGAAATTTAAAGACTAAATTCAACTTCCATTCCTACCAAAGATATTTCTGGCGACTAAATAGAACCTGCTTATATCCAAATTCGAGCTATTGAGCTGTCGCCTGCCTGCCTGAATAAGTCACCCTCGCTTCGCTCTTACTTTTTTACCGTTCATTTAATCATGGCTAGTCACAGAAAAATTATAAAATGGAAGGGGGATTACACTGAATATGGCATTACCAAAACAATAATTGATGGGGAATAAAGTATCCATTATTCATAAAGGTTCAATTGGTGATCTGCTTTTCTGCGTTAACCTTATATTTTTTCATACTTTTTCTCAAACCAAGGGGGTGGGAGGGTAAAATGAATCGGGAAGCGCTGATCAATGTAATCGGTGTACCAGGAAATCATGCATTGAGAGAAGTTCCCTTTGCTTGGAATGCAAAGTGTGATTAAATGCGTTTTTTACGCGTTAGGGAGCACATGCATCGAAGCTTCTCAGCTGTGCTTGTGCTAAGAAAAGGAAACATTTTAAAAATAACGTAACATGATTGTCAATGTAACCTTTTGTAAGTAGTGCCTGGAGGATTCAGAGTGTGGAGAAACTCTAGAGACAGCGTGTGTATTAACTTGTGGATTTTTCTGTGAGTATATGGTGGCAGGATCACAATGTTGGTTCCGCAAGACTGTGTTAGCAGCGGAGCTCAGCTCAGAGCGAAATGAGGTGAATGGGAGGGGAGATGATGACGGACTCCCCACCCGCCTTTAATTGTCAATCCCCCACAAAGACAGTCTCGAATTTGCATAAGCACAGCCTTCAACAGCAATTTTAACTTAGTTACAAAGTGATCAAAACTCTCGTTTATATCCTGCGTCCTCTCATTAAACTTGTATCCCGCATTAGCCGTGAGCATGACAGCCAGTGGCAGCCTGTCTATGAACTTAATTTAAACTTTAGGTTTACACCGAGCTTTGTTTCCGAAGTAGCTGCACTCATTAATATAGTTGTATGTGTCAGTCGCTCGCTTCTTATTGTTTCGCTGCCTTCTCAATTGTATAATGCATGTTTATTTCAGCGCTTTTTGGAGCTCTTACTTGTTTTCTACGTACTGCGATGACAGTCCACGTGATTACGTGGGAGGTGTGATGATGTCACACCAAACTCCGCCCCCCATGGCCATCGAGCTCAACTCCATTACAGTATATGGAGAAAAATTCCTTCCAGTTATGACCATTACGTGTAGAATTTCGAAATGAAACCTGCCCAACTTTTGTAAGTATGCTGTAAGGAATGAGCCTGCCAAATTTCAGCCTTCTACCTACGCGGGAAGTTGGAGAATTAGTGATGAGTCAGTGAGGGCTTTGCCTTTTATTAGTATAGATATATAGTTCCATAAATATTTGGACAGAGACAACTTTTTTCTAATTTTGGTTCTGTACATTACCACAATGAATTTTAAATGAAACAACTCAGATGCAGTTGAAGTGCAGACTTTCAGCTTTAATTTGGTGGGGTGAAAAAAACGATAGCATAAAAATGTGAGGCAACTAAAGCATTTTTTTAACAAAATCTCTTCATTTCAGGGGCTCAAAAGTAATTGGACAATTGACTCAAAGGCTATTTCATGGGCAGGTGTGGGCAAGTCCGTCGTTGTGTCATTATCAATTAAGCAGATAAAAGGCCTGGAGTTGATTTGAGGTGTGGTGCTTGCATGTGGAAGATTTTGCTGTGAACAGACAGCATGCGGTCAAAGGAGCTCTCCATGCAGGTGAAAGAAGCCATCCTTAAGCTGCGAAAACAGAAAAAACCCATCCGAGAAATTGTTATAATATTACGAGTGGCAAAATCTGCAGTTTGGTACATCCTGAGAAAGAAAGCAAGCATTGGTGAACTCAGCAACGCCAAAAGACCTGGACGTCCACGGAAGACAACAGTGGTGGATAATCGTAGAATCATTTCCATGGTGAAGAGAAACCCCTTCACAACAGCCAACCAAGTGAACAACACTCTCCAGGGGGTCGGCGTATCGATATCCAAGTCTACCATATAGGGAACACTGCATGAAAGTAAATACAGAAGGTGCACTGCAAGGTGCAAGCCACTCATAAGCCTCAAGAATAGAAAGGCTAGATTGGACTTTGCTAAAGAACATCTAAAAAAGCCAGCACAGTTCTGGAAAAACACTCTTTGGACAGATGAAACCAAGATCAACCTTTACCAGAATGATGGCAAGAAAAAAGTATGGAGAAGGTGTGGAACAGCTCATTATCCAAAGCATACCACATCATCTGTAAAACACGGTGGAGGCAGTGTGATGGCTTGGGCGTGCATGGCTGCCAGTGGCAATGGGACACTAGTGTTTATTGATGATGCGACACAGGACAGAAGCAGCCAAATGAATTCTGAGGTGTTCAGAGACATACTGTCTGCTCAAATCCAGCTAAATGCAGTCAAATTGATTGGGCGGCGTTTCATGATACAGATGGACAATGACCCAAAAACATACATCCAAAGCAACCCAGGAGTTTATTAAAGCAAAGAAGTGGAAAAGTCTTGAATGGCCAAGTCAGTAACCTGATCTTAACCCAATTGAGCACGCATTTCACTTGTTGAAGACTAAACTTTGGACAGAAAGGCCCACAAACAAACAGCAACTGAAAGCTGCTACAGTAAAGGCCTGGCAGAGCATTAAAAAGGAGGAAACCCAGCATCTGGTGATGTCCATGAGTTCAAGACTTCAGGCTGTCATTGCCAGCAAAGGGTTTTCAACCAAGTATTAGAAATTAACATTTTATTTCCAGTTATTTAATTTGTCCAATTACTTTTGAGCCACTGAAATAAAGGGATTGTGTTAAACAAAATGCTTTAGTTGCCTCACATTTTTATGCAATCTTTTTGTTTAACCCATTGAATTAAAGCTGAAAGTCTGCACTTCAACTGCATCTGAGTTGTTTCATTTAAAATTCATTGTGTTAATGTACAGAACCAAGATTAGAAAAAAGTTGTCTCTGTCCAAATATTTATGGACCTAACTGTTTTGGTTTGGCGGCCCTGTGCAGGTGCACAGTTTGCACATGCCTAAGGCCGCCCCTGCAGTACTGTCTGTTTCAAACGTACTAACCTACAATTCATGTCCTTCCTTTTCTTTCTCCAAGTAACCGATCGCCACACAATCAGCTCTGCAATGGACGTTAAGCCATCTGTAAGTTTATAATGCAGATTCTTCAAAACTTTTAAGGAACACTGAAATATCTTCATAGTACATGTTTAATTATTCTATCCTTCACGCCAATCCCAGTGAAGCATACACTGCGAGTGGAGCACCAGATCCTTGCTAGCGTAGCGACACTGTGTCCTTTAATTATTAACAATATAGATTATATAAATGAAGTTAAGATTTTATCTGTATAATATAATAAACATATTTTGCTGCATTTCATCTTAAAAATGATATCGTCATCATATGTAAATACACTCTTTATAAAGTGGCTCAGGTTGTGCAATATTATAACTGTAGTGCAAGTTTACAGTGAGGTAACTGTACTAATAAGTACTAACAGTTCTACAAGGAGCAGTTGATGGACTGATTGAGTGCGTTTAGAGTTCTTGGGATGAAACTGTTTCTGAACCGCAAGGTCCGTACAGGAAATGTTTGAAGTGTTTGTCATATGAGAAGCAGTTCAAATAGGAAGCATGTGCTTGATGCTGTATACCGATAATTCTCTTTCCGATCAGCTGCTCCGAGTGGTGCAGTGAGAGTAATATGGAAAAAGATGATCCGATGTGGCAAACCCTAACGGGAGCAGCTGAAAGAAGAAGAAGGTGCAGTGGGAGTAACAACGT
The DNA here is from genome assembly GCF_016835505.1 of Polypterus senegalus. Classification (NCBI taxonomy): domain Eukaryota; kingdom Metazoa; phylum Chordata; class Cladistia; order Polypteriformes; family Polypteridae; genus Polypterus; species Polypterus senegalus. The sequence continues at coordinate 35,732,927 of NC_053169.1, read as the reverse complement.
TAAAGCAGCTATGGTATTTAGAATAGTTTGAGCATTCCGTGGACCATTATATCGTTACTGGTTAATTACAATCAGATGCATTAAACTAATAAACAATATGTGGTTAATTTCAGTGCATTTATAAAGCCGCGTCTGGAAAAGAAATTATAACCACACAGGAACAGTAGCACTGCTTTGACACTGGGTGCCCCAGTCTGCAAAACTGAGCGGAGAACTTGCGTACGACAGGGTATGAGGTACCATGGAAATGTGCGTGGCTTTACTCCAAGTTTAGGTTTTATACATCGCGGTTTGAACGTGGAAACGTTCATACGCAACATTTCTGTGTGTACGCAATGTTTATACATGAGGGCCCTGGAATGTAGCCTTCTTTTTTTACATCCTTTTGCTGGTTCTGTTCTGCTCCATTGTTTGAAAATGATCCAAATAATTGCATCCTCTGAACTTTATATATTAAAAAATATATTGTAGTTGCATCGACTTACCCAATTCAGTATCATGCTGTTTTTCCTCAGTTCTGACTACGCCTTATAGGATCTGTAGATCCTTCATTGGATCTTTTGTTTGAAAGGTCTCTGTACATTTTCCTCTGCAGCTTGTTCTGGACAATACTTCTGAACCACAGATGAAAGGTGGGGACATCAAAGTTTTTTATGCTTTAAGCTAGTTCTCAGAATGAATTGACTCTTGGACAGCTGCAAAATTCCGATATATGGTCTATTACCATACTGTCCTTTCCCTTGTATATTCAATTATATTGCTGCCGTTGTGCACTAAAGCAACCAGTTTTTGAAGCTAGACATTAATTTAAAACGCTTTTCACCCATCTTCAGATTTTCAGGTGCTCTTAAAGTCTCTGAGGTAGATTTGGCCTTCCAATTTTTGTCCATTAAACAACTTTTTTCAGTTGCCTTTCCATTTCTCTTATACTTCCTTAAGAGAGGCACATTCCTTTAAATGACTACTGTATCATCCGCATATGCAAAATGTGCTTGTATTTATAACACTGTGTAAAGGCCAAGCTTAACAGAACTATGAAACACCCATTCCTAGCTTTACTCCAGCATTAAACTCAAATGGTTTACTTATCATGCTCCAAAGCTTTATCTTTGGGCACAAGGCAAATTAAATGAAAGCTTGGAGCTACAGTGTGGATGGTTTAGCCTTTACTCATTTGGATGTTGACTGAGATTACGTTTATGGGTGACACCAGGAAAAATGATTTCTCAAATTTGTTGTGTTACAGTACTTAACTTCTGAGCACCACAGCTTACATATGGCTTTGCTTTTATTCATTATTTTATTAGGAAGTCCAAAGGTCAAAGTGTCAAAGGTGCCAATTAGATAGTAAAGTGTTTTTTCCGTAGAAAGCCTTAACAGGCGCACCAGCGACATCTACTGGATTGGACATGGAAAATGAAGATAACCCAAAATGTACATATATAGTTGTAACTGAGCAGAATAGAGACTCACAAGATCGATCTTGAGACTTTAAGAATTGATATCGAGTTTTTTAAATAAAAAATAATGATTAATCAGAAAATCAGTATTTTTACCCAGTCTGACTAAGTAATAAATGAAAAACATATATACTGCATTAGAAAAATTAGCAGGCAGAGGCTGGAACTCTGGAGGTAAATGTGTTTGTACTACAGTAATGAGACAACACATATTAATTTCTTGCCTTATGTTTATAGATTGTGAAACATCAGCTACTATTTTTGAGAAATGCTTTAAACATGAAAATATCATTGTTAAAAACAAACAAAAATAACACCAATATGAAAATGTATATCATTATTGGCCTATAACTATTTTAGACACTTGTAATTTCTAAAAGTCACTTGGATTGAATGCAAATAATAAATGCCACACCAAGAGGAATCCTTGCATATTTTTTCATATAGATTTCCTGAGAAACACTGGTATTAAATAAGGAATTATAATTAAAATCTTCCTCAAAGCTTTTGAGAGTCTAAGAATGGTAGCAGAGTTGGCAAATAAAAGCTTAAAACTGACACAATTAATTTTCAATACAATTTACACATTACTTTTGGGACACACCTAATTTGCAAATGTATTTTAGCAAAGCAAACGGTTTTCATCAACACGTTTCAACTGATGTATATATTACTCTTAATTATATTTTGGTTTTCTTCTGTATCATTACACACCCTGCAGACATTAACCATGACTTGTGTAATGTCTGGTGTTAACAAGGAAAACAAACAGAAAACAGTCATTTTCTCCGGTTATAGAAGGTAGCTGGCAACCATAGTGAAATCCTCTGAAATAAATGAAATACATACATGCACAAAATACATGTTGCATTAAACTAGATTAAACATTCAACCACATCTCTGATTTTCATCGTTAGAAAAGGGCAAGGCTGTCACTCAGAGAGAGTCATGGCTTAAAGAGAAAATCCCTTGAGTGCTCCCTCTACAAAAGACCCAAAGGAAAGCAATACAGCAAATCATCTATCTAGAATAAAACAAATTAATTAAATACTTCAAATTTAATTATAATTTAATTTTTCCGAAGAAATAGAAGATGCATCTGTTAATTAAAATATTTTGAAAAAGTAGCTAAATGGAGTCATAAATACAGAATAAACTAAGGGGAAATGTGTAAACAAATAATCTTGTTTTGAAGATAAACTGACAAACAATATATTTTTTGTTAAGAAAAAACTTATTTTATAAAGCAAAACATTAATTTAGCAGTAGTATTTTGCACATTTACTGTCAATAAAAAGCTGATACCTATGAAATGCAGGAAAGATAGAAATAAAGCACTTTTTCTGTTGGATTTTTCTTAAATTTTGTTACATTGAAAAAATAATGGCTATTTACTTAATATGAATTCTCCCGCCTGAACTACAGATACTGAAAAAAAGTTTAGTTGGTAGTTGGTTTAGCTGCCCTTGATTGTTTTGTTCAGTTTAAGGTTGATTTTTATTTTTATTTTGGAGATTACACTTTTTCCTCACTTTGTCCTTAACATCCATGTAGGTATTACAGTGCATCCGTAAAGTATTCACAGCACATCACTTTTTCCACATTTTGTTATGTTACAGCCTTATTCCAAAATGGATTAAATTCATTTTTTTCCTCAGAATTCTACACACAACACCCCATAATGACAACGTGAAAATTTTTTACTTGAGGTTTTTGCAAATTTATTAAAAATAAAAAAATTGAGAAAGCACATGTACATAAGTATTCACTGTAACATAAGAAAATGTGAAAAAAGTGATGTGCTGTGAATACTTTCCGGATGCACTGTATATGATCCTTCCATGTCCTTTCTTACTGTAGAGATGTGTTTGACTAACCTGGATTTAGTGCACAAAATGTGAGTACATGAGAGCAGAATTGTTAATGTTGACTGCTATTTTACAATATAACCTTATATTTCATCTCTTTTTGTAAAACAGACCACATTCAATATAGGGGACATACATAGAACTGATACCTCTCCACGTCAGTGTATCGATAAAGAGAATGAAGAAATTAAGCTTGGGATTAATAAAGTTATAATTTTTTACTGACAGAAAAAACAGACTAAAAAAATTTATTTTGCCTTTTTTCTCTCATCCTATAAACCACTAGCTGCCATCTAGACAAATACTTGTCATTTCCTTAAATTTTGTGGTGATAAGTGTCATAAAACAATTGATCAAGATATGCTGGAAACAAAAAGCACTCAGCTATTAAAGACTTTAAATAAACACATCTCTGGCTTAGTGTTGTGAAATTTGCCTCCTGTAATGCAACAGCCATTCCCATAACATGTGTCATGGGAGGACAAATCTTTTAGAGATTACAAAACATGCCCAACCTTAATTATGCTGATGATATGCAACAGAATTGTCAGTGACCAGTAATATCTATATTTTGTTATATATCTTCCATACATAAAAGACATACAGTATACAGTGTGTGTGATTTATCTACTGTACTTAACTAGATCATATTATTCAAGATCAAGTTGGATTGCTATAGCCTGTTAACATCTGACATATTTTAAACCAGATACCTGCCATTTAAAATTAAACAAAAAAACACAATTATATTTGCACAGAACCATGCATTAAAGATAGCAAAGTATCGGTGATATAAAGCTCTGCAAGCAATTGTTAAATTCAGACACAATGAAAACTCAATATAATAAGTTGTATAATAAATATTTCATCATTACTAACATTAAATGATACAAACTGTGCTCTGTCTCCTCCTAAGAGAAGTGAGATTGGTTTTAAACAGCTTTAATTAAAATGCATATTGAAAATTTTTATTTTGAAGATAGTTACTTTAAATGATTTGATCAATACTGTTTATTTTTTTTATAAGCCTGCAGGATGTTTAAGTGAAGCTCTTAAATGCACTGAGAGAGCAATCCATTGGAATATTAGTTGATGCAGCATGAATCTATGTTAGAAAGTTTACATATAACAAACTAATCAGAGTACAGTATATTAAATGTGTCTGCTTTTTCTGAGTCAGTAAATGGGATCAAAGAATAAAAGGGTACCATTCATCCATTATCTTCACTTTCTTATTACACCTATGGTAAAGAGTAACCTGAACTGCAGCAGTACTAGGTGCAAGGCTGGAACAAGCCATGGATGGAAAATCAGAGTACATAGCACTCTCACACTGATTCTCACAAGGTTCGTAAATAGTTGCTAATAACTCAAAAACAAAAAATTTTTGAGATGTGGGTGGAAAATCTGAGAAATCTAAAATGTATAATGTGTTAATATCATAAGCTGTCACCCTAGAGAAAAATCTGAAGATATACTGTGCATATATTCTGTTGCAAACTGCTCCCACTTTAGCATCTAGTACGCATAACTTCAGGACTTTTTAGTTAGTGTGATGGCGTGCATTACAGCCTTCCAGAATGTCCAGGTTATTATTTGTGGCTACTGCAAAATTCCACATACAGACATAAAGGCAAATATATAATGTATAATTACTCACTTTTAAAAGCATTTCATTTATTTGTTCTGTCCATGTTTAAAATTTGGGGCAGCAGGTAGTGTCTATGGCTACTTGCCATATACACAGCAGTGTAAAGAAGCTTCTTGAAGGTGTTTATGATAATGCTCTTATAATAATGCATCCACATCTAAGAGTTAAAATGTGTTTGCTTTTTATATAGAAAATATAGAGTGCTAAATTAAAAAAAATGTGAACAAAATAGAACAACTTCTAAATATTACACTGAAAAATACACATTTATAGCACTGGGAAGATAGCATATTTTATATAATTTAGAATTCTAATGTTAACTGGCTTGGAAAATTAAAAAGAACAAAAAAATTAAAATCCACTTATAGGATGGTCGATTTCATTTAGTTAATTTAGTTTTAGGTTGATTTAAATTTAGTTTAGTTTTGTATAGCGCTCCTCACTGAGGGCAGGTGCAGAGCAGTACAGACAAGTTCTCAGGTAAACTGCAAATAATAACTTTACTAATTACATGAGTACATAAAGACATGTGGCCAACCAGCTTATACCCAATACTGCTGTACTTCATCTGAGATTTAATTCAATTTACTGTTCCTTAAAAACTAAGCTGTACTTAAATTGAAAAGTGCTATAAGTTCCATGAAGTCGTCTGTAAAAAAAACAAACAAAAAAAAAGTATGCATTTGGACTTGAATCAACTATCCTTTTAAATATCTGTGTGATGTTGCCTTCATTTTCCAGTTGATCTGTTGCTGACAGTATGTCACAGAGAATTAGCACCTATCTATACAATTTGCAGTGTAAAGGGTATACAGTATGAAGCAAGAAGTAATCATTTTTGTTGAAGTGACATAATGGTCGAAACAGAGAAGAAGTGGGCACAAATATTGGCATAATAGTAAAACAACAACAATCTTCCCCATCTGTTCCCTCCCTATCAAAATATATTCCTGCATAATCATTACCTCCAAGACAAAAACAAAAAACAAAACATAGCCTGACCAGAAAGGAAGACACCAATTTCATATACTGTAATATGAAGTACTTTATATGAACTATACTGTGCATGGTAATCTTTTCAAGAACTATTAAGGTAAAACATTTTACACTTAACAATTAGCAAATATTTTGGACCAATGGTGCTGTATAATTGTCATTGTTTAGATGTTTGTGAACTGGATGTGTTTTTATTCTAATGAACAACACACAACAGGGCGAACATTAAGTACTAAATAACAGTTCATCATTTTCTTCAGAAACCATTTTTCCTAAGAACATTTTGGGAGATTAACAGAAAAGAAAAACTTAAATTTGAAGATGCTAAAAATAAATCATTGTCCTCAACAAGTCTATTCTATTTTATGAGACCAATTTAGATGCATAATCTATATTTTGTTCACCTGATTGGCTAGATCAAAAACCTTTTGATGTTCCATTCTAGTTTTACAAAGAAAACTAGAGGGGTGGGAATTCTCATACATAGAACAGTACCATTTGTAGCATCAGATGTAGTATTGGATCCTGAAGGGAGATATGTGATGGTCATGGGAGACTTATCTAACTGTAAAATGATTTTGATAAATGTTTATGCACCTAATGTTGATGATAAGGAATTTATACAAAATTTATTTGCATCCATTCCCAATCTGAACACTCATAAACTTATAATGGCTGGGGACTTTAATTGTGTTCTAAATCCACTTTTAGATAAGACTTCCTCCACAGGGGGAACGGCAACTAACACCGCAAAGATAATTACAAAGTTTATAACTGATCACAACTTATCAGATCCCTGGAGGTTTTTAAACCCAAATTCAAGAACATATTCTTTCTACTCACCAGTACATCATTGCTACTCAAGGATTGATTACTTCTTTATAGATAATAACTTCTTGCCTAAGATTAAATCTTGTAAATACGATGCTATTGTTATTTCAGACCATGCTCCGATGATCTTGGAGCTGAAATTACTAAGCCCCATACACTCACCCCGCAGATGGCGTCTCAATCCGCTTCTATTAGCTGACGAGAATTGTACTGAATTTATATCCAAACAAATCGAATTCTTTCTAGAGACAAATACATCCCCTGAGATCTCTGCAGGAATACTCTGGGAAACTCTTAAGGCCTTCTTAAGAGGACAGATTATCTCATATCTTTCCCACAGAAATAAATCCGAGCGAAGAAAGTAGCAGAGATAAAAGCGAAATTACTAAAATAGATGAAGAACATGCCAGACTACCAAGCGAGACTCTACATAAGAGGAGGCAGGCTCTACATTCAGAATTAAACCTCTTGACAACTAAAGAAACCGAACAACTAATTTACAAATCCAGACATCATTATTATGAACATGGAGAAAGCTAATAAGCTTTTAGCGCAACAAATTCACAAGCAAGAAGTGCATAGCGCAATCTCGGTAATTACTAACACGAATGGAGATAAAATCATCGAACACAAAAATATAATGTACACTTTTAGAGACTACTATAAATCCCTATATACTACTGAGTTTAAAGAAGACAATATACAATCTAATGCATTTCTGGATAAATTACAGATACCACAAATTGACGCTATTAGTGTGGAGGAGCTCGATAAACCTCTGTCATTATCAGAATTACTGGATGCTATAAAGTCACTCCAAGGTGGAAAAGCAGCAGGCCCTGATGGCTACCCTGCAGAGTTTTACAAGAAATTCTCCGCTCAGCTAGCTCCCTCCTATTAGCAACATTTACAGAAGCCAGAGATAACCAATCTCTTCCACAAACCTTTTGCCAAGCACTAATCACTGTCTTTCCAAAACAAAATAAGGACTTATTACAATGTGCATCATACAGACCAATTTCACTTCTGAATAACACGTTAAAATACTCTCTAAAATCATAGCTAGAAGGATGGAGAAAGTGCTCCCCTCAATAATATCACAAGACCAAACTGGATTTATTAGGGGCCGACACTTATCTTCAAATCTTGACGCCTGTTTAATGTAATATACTCACCAACTAAATCAAACACCCCAGAAATATTATTATCATTGGATGCAGAAAAAGCATTCGACATGATTGAATGGAAATACCTTTTTACTATTTTGGAGAGTTTGGGTTTGGCCCGAACATTTGTGCATGGATTAAATTACTGTATACTAACCCAGAAGCTTCAGTTTGCATCAATAACATTTGCTCAGACTACTTTAAACTAGAGCGTGGCACAAGACAAGGATGCCCTTTGTCACCACTGCTGTTTGCAATTGCCATTGAACCACTGGCAATACATTGTCGAAATACTGATCAGATAAAGGGGATTAGCAGAGAAGGACTGGAACAGAAAATCTCATTATATGCAGATGACATGGTACTGTATATATCGGACCCAGAAAATTCTGTGCCTGCAGTCTTAGCAGCACTCACAGAATTTCAAAAGCTCTCTGGTCTCAGAATTAATCTGAATAAAAGTGTACTCTTTCCGGTGAATTCGCAAGCATATAATATTAGATTAGACACCCTTCCTTTTATCATTGCAGAACAGTTTAAATACCTCGGGGTAAACATCACAAGTAAACATAAAGCTCTTTATCAACAAAATTTTGTCGTCTGCATGGAAAAAATTAAACAAGACTTGCATAGATGGTCAACCCTTCATCTCACACTAGCTGGAAGAATTAACACTGTTAAGATGAATATTCTTCCTAAGCTCCTTTTTATTTCAAAACATACCAATATACATTAATAAATCGTTCTTTAAGCAATTAGATTCAACAATAACCTCATTTATTTGGAATTCTAAACATCCACGCATCAAAAGCGACCCTACAAAGACAAAAGGCAGAAGGCGGCATGGCTCTACCTAACTTCCAGTTTTATTACTGGGCGCAAATATACAGTCGATAAGAACCTGGACACAAATAGAAGAACATACACAGGCATGGACCGCAATAGAAGTAAAATCCTGCAGTACTTCTTTGTATTCCTTGCTTTGTGCTCCAATAAACACGTTATCGGCAATACACTAATAACCCAATTGTGCTCCACTCACTTAGAATCTGGAACCAATGTAGAAAGCATTTTAAGACGGAGAAGCTTCTTTCTGTGGCACCCTGCAAAAGAACCACCTCTTTCAACCCTCACAAACATATGCAGTTTTAATATCTGGAAAAATTTGGAATTAACTTGCTTAGAGATCTTTATATAGACAACGTCTTTGCATCCTATGAACAATTACATTCCAAATTTAACATTCCAGCTACAAATTTCTTTCACTATCTTCAAATCAGGAACTTTGTTAAACAGAACCTTCCAGATTTTCCTCATCTTGCACCCTCATCCACGCTGGAAAAATTATTGCTCAATTTCAAGGAGTTAGACTCCATCTCTACAATATATAAAATCCTTTTACAATCCCTTCCTTTCAAAGATCCAAGAGGACACTGGGAAAATGACCTCTCAATTAATATATCAGAAAAGGAGTGGAAAGTAGCAATGCAGAGAATTCACTCAAGCTCCATATGCAAAGCATACAATTATACAACTCAAAATTATATATCGAGCACATCTGTCTCGACTAAAACTCTCAAAATGTTTCCAGGGCATGATCCAACCTGCGACCGTTGCAACCAAGCCCCAGCCTCACTAGGTCACATGTTCTGGGCCTGCTCCAAATTAACATTATTCTGGACAAAAATTTTTAATTACCTGCAGGATCTAATCAGTAATATTTTGAAATGATTTTATAAAGCACAGAGAATTTGTTGATTTAGGTATTTTTAAAAGCCTTAAATTTTACACCGTTTGGCTTGCTCTCTCTCTCAAGGGTGGGGATCGATCTGTTCTTAGCATAATTCTTTTTTTTTTTTGTAAAAACTTGATTGCTATGTATTGATTGTAATAAAATTAATAAATAAAAAAAAAAAAAAAAAAAAAAAGATCAAAAACCTTTAATAGCCGTCAAGAAACACACTTGCCACTTCCTGTCCTAAATTGCATAACTGTTTTTTTGACTACTATGATTCATATCTGATCTCAAGTTCTTTTTGGCAACCACTTGATAATCCACATTCTCAGTCCCTTGTTCTCCCCCTTGCTCTCTTTCTCACCCTCATCCTTCCCTTGCTCTTCACCTCTCCAGGTTGCTGTTTTTTTCTTCCAATCCAGTAATCAATTGAAAACTGCAGTCAGCTCATATGAGCTTAGTCAGACCTTAATGAGTCCTGATTGCCAAAGTACTGTTTAAATGTAGAGATTAATATACTAATTAGTGTCATTAATAACATTTTACCAGCAGGTGGTAGTTGTTGTTCATGATACCACACACAAGTATGTGAGATGGAATACATAAAAATAAACACCAAAATACTCTATAGACTATTAAAACCAACATGCCAAAATATTTTTAAATCAGCACACTAAGCAGAGAATTTCCCCAGTATGAATTCTCTTTAACTGTATAATTAAATACATTACAGTAAAAAGCATTAATAACGTAGCTTAGAATGACAGCAACCACATTTACCATATATCTAATTTAATTAGTGAGTGTATTAATCTTTAAAAGCATTGTTTTACAACACAGTGTTTTTGAATAGCTCAATTAAAAGTATATTTCAACAATAATAGTTTTATGTAAAATCTAATATCAAAAATTGCATATTCAAAGCACTCTGCTTAAACTGTTAAGCACCTCACATGGAGGGACCATATATAAGAGAAGAAAATGATACATTGATAATCAGTTATAAGCACCACAGCAAAAATAAGATAAAGTAATTAAACCCTATGGTTTAAATAGTTATGAACTATTCACAATGATCAAATGTATTACTTTTTTGTGTGATTTAAAGTTGTTTTATTTATGTTTGTATTTCTTTCAAGTCATATCCATATCCTTGGTTTACACACGTCTTTATAAATGAAAGTCCATACTGACGTTGAAAGCTAACAGGATTTTCAGATTCTTAAGTGTTTGTAAAACATTTGCCTTAGTGATAATTGAAAACCTTTGGTATGCTTGGAGTTTGAAACTCGCTTTAGCTATATATACCATACTCTTATTTGAATTTCTTAAAAACTTCACCACACAAGATGGTCTTATGTAGGTAGACTTAATCCAAACATTAATAGGAAAATTACCTTAGAAAGATGAATATCAATAGGCTGTAACTTTCCAAAGATGTAAAAATGGAAATTAAATCATTTTAAAATTCATACTTCTCAGTATGTCTAAATAAGTATGCTTTGTATTATGGTTTTAATATTGTAAGCACTACATGTTCTTTAGGGTACTTATTAAGAATTACAACGGTACACCTATTAAAAAATATCTGTAATAAAATGAGAAAAACATTTTTTTAAAACAATTTAGACAGCCTATAAAGAAATTAGTTTTGATATCCAAATAAATACATTCTATGAACACATGCATGCATTTTTTACACATCATCAGTATCAAAACATTTCGTTTTTACCAACAAGCACTCATCAAATAAATTTAAAGATTAGAAAGATTTTGACAAGAACAGACCATTCAGACCAGTAAAGCTCACCAATTCTATGCACCTGAAATCTCCAACAAAACATCAAGCCAAGTATTATAAAGGTCCCTAAGGCCCAACTGTTTACCACACTACTTTGCAAAATGTTTCATATGTGTATTGTTCTCTGGATGAAGAAAACCTTTCTGATATTTGTGTGAAATTTATATTTAACAAGTTTCCAATTGTGCCCCCTTGTTCTTGAACTAATTTTAAAGTAACAGCCTAGATTCACTGCACTAATTTCTTTTATAATTTGAAACACTTGAATTATATTACTTCTTAATCTCTGTTTGTTTACACTGAAAAGGTTCAATTTCTTTTATATTTCCTTATAGCTCACACCTCTCAGTCCTGAAATTAGCCTAGTAGCTCTTCTCTGGACGTTCTCTTGCTCTGCTATGTATTTTGTGTAGCCTAGAAACAAAACCTGCATATAGTACTACAGATGAGTCCTGATTACTGCATTATAAAGCTTATGCATTACCTCCTTTGAGATGAACTTAATATTTAAAACTATAAAACTAGTCCTTCAATAAGGCGCAAGCACAATTTTTTATTTCATGGCATGAATAAGTAACCACATTTCATCCATCTGGTATTTAAATTTCTACATATTACTGTGTAACAACAATATGCAAAAAATAATTTGTATCAATATATTTAAGTGTTGAACTTGTTCATTTAACTTTTAAAGTTACAGAGAGCCTGATCTTTTCTTAGACACAAGGCAAAAATCAATACTGGATTAAGCGACATTCCATTAAAGGGTACATTTATGCACATGCACTCCACCAACTTTGTCCATATTTCCTTTTTTTCTCTCTAACAAAGCATGGAACCTTGCAGCCATCTCAAAAATGTTAAAGGTCATTTGTGTACACTGTGACACAGTGGGGAGATTTGCCATTTTATTGCCATTTAAAGCCAACATTCAGGAGACTGCACTCTCTCCCCATGTCGGTGTGGGTTTTCCTCCTGGTCTTCTCATTTTTCCTCCCCTATTCCTATTCACAAGTCGGTTAGGTTAACCAACGATTCCAAAACTGTGAGTTCTATGAGTTTGAGCCTGGGTGTGTCTGTGAGTGGGCCCTGCAATTGAGTAGCTCCGTTTAGGACTTTCTTGTTTCCCAGTACTGCTGTGATGGGCTCTGTGATTGTCAATTGCATCAAGCAGCTCTGGGAACATTATGTTTGTTATGTTACTTTTAAAAGGGCTTTGATGTCTGGTTTCCTAAAAATTGTCTCTAAAAGAGGCTGTTACTGTGGTTTAGTCAAAAAGTAAAAACGGCCTCTGCATTTGGCACTGTTTTTCAAGCAGACACACAAAATGAATCAATAAATCATTTTAAAGCTAATATTAAAACTTTTTGTTTAGGACTGTTAAATTACTTTGCAGTAATATTAAACTGCTTTATATCATTAATATTCATATCTGAACTATATTCACAGAACATAAATACAAAATATTCAGGTTTAAAACTGCACTACTTACTGCTGGTACCAATAGCTTTTTGACTTCTTCTACAGCCCTTTTGAGTTTGATTTCTGCTCGATTTTGAGCATCTTCCACAGTGATCAACACATGCAAGTCTTCATTCAGATGTTCCCAATTAGGCTTGCCTCTGTTTTGTTCTTCCTTGAAAATTGATCAAAAATGCAAATTAGAAATTCAGCAGGAATCAATACAATGTATTACATTTAGGATAATAATATTAAAACACATTCCATTTAAATGTTTCGTGTGACTAAATATCATTATGTAATGAATTCTTCACACTGATGACTCACTCATCTACTTTATTAATATATATATATATATATATATATATACATTATTTTAATCAAAAAATATTCCATATAAGCAAGTCAAGTTTAACAAAACCAGGTTCAAAACAAATTGACCCCACCCATAAGAAAGAGAGCTAGGTAAGTAGATTAAAAGTGTAATAATAGTAAAAATATACAGATAAATGAATATAAATAAATACAATAAAAAAAGAAAAAGTGGGGAATCTGTTTCCTCAATTTAAATGCTTATTCTAAAATGTTACTGATCAGATCCTGCTAGATTTTGAAAAAGTTTTGTACAGATCCTATAAGTGAGAATTTGATTTTTTCCAATTTTAGATAATATATAACATCAGTTACCTACTGACTAAAAACAGGTGGGCTAGGATTATTCCAGTTGAGCAAAATAAGCCTACGTGCCAATAATGAGGTAAAAGCAATTACAGTTTGTTTGGCCTTCTCCACTTTAAGCCCATCTGGAAGTACACCAAAAACAGCTATTACTGGATTAGGAGAGATTGTGACACCAAGGCTGTCTGAAATGCATTTAAAGATTTTTGCCCAGAAAGATATTAATTTGGTGCAGGCCCAAAACATGTGGCCCAGTGAGGCTAGAACTTGATTGCAACGGTTGCAAGGTTGGATCTTGCCCTGGAAACATTTTGGACAATTTTAAACAAGACAAATGCACTCTATATATAATTTTAAGCAGAGTAATTATATACTTTGTGCAAATGGAGCTCGAGTCAATTCTGTGCATTGCTACCTTCTACTCCTTTGCTGAAATGTTGAGTGAGAGATCCTTCTCCCTCTGTTCTCTGGGAACTTTGAAAGGAAGGGACATTAAGAAGTTTTTATATATTACAGAAATCCTGTATGAGTCCTCAAGACTGATCAATATTTCTTCTGGTATAGAGGTAGGTGGAAGATGAGGGCAATTGGGCAGGTTTTGTTTAACAAAGTTTCTAATTTGAAGGTAGTGAAACACATGTGTTCTGGAAAGTTAAATATAGAGTGTAATTTTTTATAGGATTCAAAGACTTTGTCTATGTACAGATCTCTAAGTGATTTTAATCCCAAATGTTTTCCAAACATTAAAAACTGTGTACGTTTGAGAGGGTGGAAAAAGGTGATTCTCGTGCAGAGTTGCCACAAATAAAAGCTTCTCTATCTTAAAATACTTTCTACATTGGTTTCATATTCTGAGTGAGTGAAGCACTATTGGGTTGTTAGTATATTGGAGATGACTTGTACTTATTGGTGTCTACTTTTGTTAAATTATCGTTTATTTCTGTTTACCATAAACTAATCTAGTCAGATTGTTGATGTTCATGAAAATTTTCATACAGGAAATCATAATGAGAAATTTATAGGAAGGGATTCTGCATTTCTCACACTCAATCTGCTATATGCCAACTCATGCTAAATTTAAAAATCAGAATACCTTGGGGTGAATAATTTCAACAAAAACAAGTCACAATGTCATGATTTATTGATACTGGTCACTGCTAGTATATGTGAGAATATATTTGGTATTTTTTGTTAGACAAATGGTAAGAAGTGTTTTTCTTATTTAAGATTTGCTTCAGAGGAGTACATTGCAGAAGAAATTTTACAATATGACAGCTTGTAAATATGAGAAACCTTTTTCATGGATCTCTGTACAATCAGTAAAAATGGTTTCCCTGCACAGAAACAAATGCACACTTAGCTGACTTCTGAAAGTGTACCACAATCAATTCCACTACTTAACTATCTCAAAAAGCACATCTCTTTCTCAGTTCTGCCCACAGGTATTATTTGAATTTAACCTACATATGGATTTTTAACTCATCTAGTAGTGTTGTCAGATTTGATTTGACATTCATCCAGTGAAAATAGTCTTGCACAAAGATGTACGAAAGACTTTACTAATTCAGGACTGCAACAAGATTAAGGTCTTTCATACATCTTTAGGCAGGTCTAATTTCACTGGACAGATGTCAAATCAAATCTGGGGACACAGCCAAATGTATTTACTGGTACTGGTCTATATGCAATGCAAAATGCAAACTAAAAATGTCATAAGGTAAGTAAGTAGAAAATGGCACAATTTAGCACTGATGTGCAACAATGTTAGCTCAGAATCAACACTTCCTAACTTGCTTTGGCATAACTTTTCATAATATTTTCATAAGCTAGGACTAACTGAAGTAGGATGATACCACTGAAATATTTTCAGCCCACATTGTTACCAACTCCAGCGTTTGTGACACTT
This sequence comes from Polypterus senegalus, assembly GCF_016835505.1. Taxonomy (NCBI): domain Eukaryota; kingdom Metazoa; phylum Chordata; class Cladistia; order Polypteriformes; family Polypteridae; genus Polypterus; species Polypterus senegalus. The sequence goes on along the minus strand of NC_053169.1, from coordinate 35,717,374 downwards.
TCTATTACAGGCTGAGTATCCCTAATCCAAAATCTGAAAATTGTTGAGCACCAACATGACACCATTTGTCATATGGGGCTCTGATCAATGTTGCCTTTGATTTTTTTTTTTTTAAACTGATGAGCTGATGTGAGTAACTCATGAGATGGTACTTACCATTTACAACCGATTTAAATTTCAGTAGGTGCAGTAGGAGAGTTTGGATCCTTGGTAAGAGTTTTGGGAGCCACGAGTGCATTACCAAATGATGAAAGGTGCGAGAATAGCTGCAAGACACTTCCATATTGCTGCAAAGGAAGTGAAGTGAGCGGCACAATAACAACCTGTGTAGCAGTTCAAGTGTACGACTACACACCCGTATCACTTAGAGGGAACATAGGCTCTGACAGCTTATTGGTGCTCGTTTGTCATCAACCATAGTTACTGCCATACCTACATGCTTTACTCATTTTAATCAAAACATAGCATTGCTGGTGGAGACTGAAAGCCTGCCATTGTTTTTGTTGCTGTTTTTTAATAGCTGATATGGGTATTCTGCTACTGCTACTGTGCACAAACTTTGTTTCATGCATAATATTACTAAATATATTGTATAAAATTATCTTCAGGCGTATGGGTATGAGGTAAATAGGGAACATAAATACATTTTGTGGTCTGACTTGGATCCCTTTCCTAAGTTATCTCTTTTTGCATTAGGGCTGCAACTAATGATTATTTTGGTAGTCAACTTATCGTCCAATTTATTTTTCGATTAGTCATGATTATTTCATGCCTGACTTTTTTGATGCCTGTGACCTGTTGTTGCACATCCTGTTCTGGGCTCCAGTGTGTGTTTTACTTCATCTGCTCACGTCTGTCAACCTGTGAATGTCACCCTGATGTCTCTGCATTAACACGATTAAAATTAATAATAATCAAATTAAAATAACAACCAGTGAAAACATATGAATTTGAAAATAATCAAATGTTTTTATATTATTGTGACCATCACAATAAAAAAGAAATACATTTACCAATTCAAACTAAAGTGCACATAGTCTTTAAACAAAAAAAGTGCATTAAACTTAACCAAAAAAATACATCGTTTAAACTGAAACGTTTTTCATATTTTAGTAATAGATGACAAAATATAGACATAAACTATATAATATGTAAAGCCTGAAGTGCAAAGATCAAATAAACACTTTCACAAAAAGTTCAAGGACGACACAATAGCTTCTGTGATGCAGCGGTAGGAATTGCTAAATTATAATCAAGAGTCCCCCGGTTCGATCCTGACTGCCTCGTATATTTACCGTTTTGAGTAGTGAGTTGCTCTTATCTTATATAATACGCTACCATGGCTGTTCATTTGTCTGTCCAGGATTTTAAATCACATGTAGCTGGCAAACCATTTCACCTATTGGCCTGACATTTAGTAAACATATACTACGTGACGTCTACTATCCGCTTTCGTGGTGATGATTTTCATTATTTTTATTTTTATTGTAGAATCAACTCTCTGCAGCGCGTGGCAGGGCGGCCATGCGGAGCATGCGTATGTGCATTGTTCTCATTCCTTACCACCTTCGCAGTCACTTCCCCTACCTCTTCATATCTTTGATCATTCTTGAGGCAGACTGAAGACTTAAGTGCCAGCTTAAGTGAAAAATTAAGAAAAACGTATTAAGTAATTGCAACACAAACATTGACTTAAACAGTTTTAACGTGAAAAGATACCAATGCTCAAGTCAAGTGTATTCACTGCACATACTGTACGCCGTTACTGGTTGTTAATATTATACAATAAACACATACATTTGATGTGCGTCTGCAACAGCCACTGTATTAAATGTATAGTACTTGTAAAAGTTACCGTTTTTTTTTCCCACTTTTATTCTCTCAGTCACAATCATGATACATACTATAGCGATACAACCCCCCCAACCCGGGATTGGACGCTGTTACTTATTATCTGAAACTGGGAATAACTGTAGATGTGAGTGGTATTTTGAGACAATCGAACTGGAAATTCTCTGATCTGGATGGATAAAAGCTGACACACAAACGCTGGCGAATCTGCCTTATTCGTATCTCATTGTCATCTGATTTTTTTTATTCAATTTTATTGAGTGTTACTGCTTACGCTGAATTAGTATGCGCCTTAAAGCCCATGATGTCAAAGCTACACTGACAAAAAACAGAGACATGGGTATATAGGATATTTGGAATTATTAATTTTATGACCTTATAGCACATTTCGGAAAATATTGTGGAACAGATGCAATATTATTCATATTCATTTGCATACCTTCTTGTGGTTGTAATCAATGACCGCGTTTTCCACTCCCCCGATCTTGCCCTGTCTGCAAAGGACTCTAGGACATGTCAATCATTGTATGACCTGAATTGTACCAATCAGAAAACATCATCTCACCAATGCAATATTATTTGAAAAGAACAGATCAGGTGTAAATTTGTTACTTGTAAAAGTTAACTTTTTTACTTTTATTTTCTCAGTCTCATTCATGCTCTCCTTCCTCTCCTGATCTGACACTAACTAACTAACAGCGCCAGCATAAATTCTCAAGACACAATGGCATCACATCTCCAGGATGCTTTTGTTTCAGATGCTCATGCATTGCGATGATGCTGCCATGAAAAGAAAGCTCTGCTTTGCATAATCTGCATTCAACTTTTTTTTCTTTTTGGTGAAGTGCTCCCACACTTTAGAAAGTTTCTGTCTCCTTCCCCCTACTCTATCTGACTCGCCATTGCAATCACATTTATTTTCCTCTACATTCTTCTTCTCCTCAGACGTTCTTCTTTGTTGGTATGACTGTGCGCGTTTTGACAAATAATATCAAACGATACTGCCCCCAGACGTTCATATAGTGCACTATAGTTACAAAAACCAATGTGGTTCTAAGTGACTGGAGCCTCTACTGAAGGTTCTGTTTATGGTGCATCAACAATCTCTATATATAATCTTCATTTGGATCTTGATCTTTGTTTGTCCGCAAATGAATTAGAAGAAGCAGCACTAGATGGCAGTAGAGAGACAGCTAAAACATAGGCATTGTATTAAGAATCTCCTCCAGGCTTATACTACTGAAGACTGTAGTACACCAGTCACACCTCAAAACACAGACATTCAAACTAAACAAATTGTTGTGCTTTAAATTAACTAAAGAGATCTTCATTTAGATCTTGATCTTTGATTGTCCGTGAATTCCATGCATGCGTAGACCACCTTCCAGCTTAGTACGTTGTTGTTTCTCACGGTTGTCAACAATGTGCCGGAATAACGAAAGGGGTGGTGGACAGTGTTACGCTGGTTAGCTCCTGAGGCCTGGTTAGAGAATAAGATTGCCAAAGATAAAAGGTACGTGCCTACGTAACATATGATTGAAAGAAAGACAGTGGGTAAAATGAATGACAACGTAACAGCACGCTCTGGAAATTATTATTGTTACGCTAGTAGCGGCGAGTGCTGCGCGTCTCACAGTTGTACCGTGGCTTGCTCACATGTCAGTGAAGTGATCCCTATTTATGCTTTAAAGAGCCTGGATACCTATGTGTCCCCCTTTAATAACCATTGCTCCGTGTATATTGCCTTACTCTTTGGATTGCCACAAAGCAACCTGCGAGATTGGAGAAAGGTTGAATAGATCGTGAGAGGAAATGACAGCGTCGTGAAAACGAGACGGACTGTGAACGGACAGAAGCAGAAATGCTCCTACACCACCACATAATTACTATTCGGACAGTGATTCTGAGTAGGCCGTTCCTATTGAATCAATGTCCAAGGGTTTCCTTTTGTAATTTTGTTTCCCTTATAAAAAATCATAATGCTGTGCGAAGAAGAGCATAATTCATGACTGGCAGCCGCATTTAAACAGGGAGCCCTTCACAGACAACTTTAACACGTGCAACGTGGTTGGGCGCACATGGCTAGTAATAATAATAATAATTCATTACATTTATATAGCGCTTTTTTCAGTACTCAAAGCGCTATCCACACAGGGAGGAACCGTGAAGCGAACCCACAATCTTCCACAGTCTCCTTACTGCAAAGCAGCAACGCCACCTATGAGGACTATATAAAAATCTGCGTTGATGATTTTTTGTAGTCGACGTCGTTGATTACGTCGACTAATCGTTGCAGCCCTATTATGCATATGCATATATTTAAAAATTCAAAAACACCAAAAATCTGAAAACAGTTTTGGTCCCAAGCATTTTGGATTGTGATGTAACATGTACTTGCTTCTACATTCATTAATATTCACTGGAAACTTGGCAATTACCTTTATAGTTTTAAAAACTGGAGCAGCTTCATGATGGTGGCAGTGAAAAGCAGAACAGTAGCATTCTGGAAAAAAGTATGCTTAAGATGCTTGCCATAGTTTTAAATACAATAAAGAACTAATTTCTTGAAAAAGATGCTTCAGTGGATCTACGTTGCAGTGTCCAATTAAGCCACTGGGGTAATAGCTCATTCATACCACATCGGGCACAAAGTCAAAACAAACTCCAGAAGAGGTTACACTCCATTTCAAGGATTAGACAAAACAGGGCCATATCAGAGTTGCCAATTAGGGAATCCCGGGAACAGCCAAGCTCATATATATAGTGTGTAAAAGTGTAAAACTCGATCAAGAAATAACAGTTATAGTTGAAAATAATTAAGTGGCACGGTTTTTTAGCCCAAGGTGTAGTGTTTTGCAGATTGATTCAGTCAACCAGCAGCAGTCGTCAGTCTCCCGGCTCCAACTAAGACTGAGTATAGTAGACTGGGAGGATTCTGCACTCAGCAGCTCACGAATGCCAGGACAGGGCAGACTTCATTGACGTCTGTCTGACAACAGCTTTGAACTGCAACTTGAAATTGCAATGCGTCAGTCTGCATCCGCATTATCTGTGCCAAGAAACTTGCCATCACAGAATGATGATAAGAAACTGTATCTGATCAGGTAGACTGTGTTGCATTCAAAAAATTTTTTTTTTAAACATTAATCATATATATTAATCATATATCCTCCCTATGGCATTTGCCACTTGATTGACATACAGGTCGGCCAGTCTGAGATCTTTCCTTCTAACACACTGGTCGTTCCACATGCACCCATACAATCAGATTGTGATTCAGACTACGAATGTCATGAATGTAATTACATCGATCTATATGCTGTCAAATAAACAAACCACATGCCGTGGCTTCGCCTCTGACGCTGACATCTGAGGTTCGATTCCTGAGAGGGGGTGCAGCAAGTGTATACACCTGATGAGCCCAGAATTAGGGCAAAACACGTATTGCGTACTCTTTGCATTATTTGACAGTAAAACTTTGCAATATTCTATGAGCTGCTTCTCGCAACTGAAGAGGGCACCGTGGCGGATGTTTGCCGACACAAGCGTTACCTGGTAGGTAACCACCCATACAATCAGATTGTGATTCAGACTACGAATACCATGAATGTAATAACTCCGATCTACATGCTGTCAAATAAACGAACCACACGCTGTGGTGTAACATAAAGGGCGAAACACGTGTCGCATATGCTTTGCATTATTAGACAGTAAAACTATGCGATATATACATATATATACACAGTGTATACTGTGTATATATATGTATATATCGCATAGTTTTAATGTCTAATAATGCAAAGCGTATGTGTATATATATATATATATATATATATATATATATATATATATATATATATATATATATATATATATATATATATATAGCGCTTCCAACGAAGCGCGCGTTGCTGGAGGCCCTGGACGGCATATGGGAGGTGAGTTCCCTGCCTATCGCATAGGCAGGGACCTCCAGGATCCGCGCCAGTGGCGGGCGATGCTGGTTTGCGGGCTCCGCAGCACAGCGGCAGCCGCGAGGGCTGCGAGGAGGAGACGCTGCAGCTCGACAGGCGCTGGCAAGCAAGGCTGCCGGCAAGCACGCCGCCGCCGCAGAAGGAGAGCCAAGATGGCCGCGACCAGAAGTCCCTCCCCTGACATACAACTTCCTGTCTTTGCCGGCTGCTTTGGCGGAGCTGGAGGCGCCCCTTCAGGGCTCACGCTGGAATCTCCAAAGACGGTGAGTACAGCCGACTGAAAGCATCGCTAGCCCGCAGACGGAAAGGGGCTCGTGTTGATGTCTGGGTGCCGATTCCTCCAATAAGGTGAGACGCCAGAGGGAATCCCTGAGGCCGGGCGGAGAGAGAGCGGGCGCCCGACGACCCATCGGCAATTGTGTCTTCCAGCTCAGTCTCGAGTGGGACCCGCTTCGGGCTCTGCTGCCCTCGCGGACGGGTCGCCTATCTCAGCCCTGCCCATTGGGCTATCATAGGAAGGAAAAATATATGTCAATGCTTTTGCATTCTTTCGCAATAAATGTAGCTGGGTAATTATGTCATTTTTGGGCATCGATGAGCCACTGTCAATATGTGAAATGTTGAAATCGCACTTATTTTTTTACTTTCACTTTGCGATTGCGCAAACTGTATATAGAGAACGGCAGTACTGATTGGTCAGTGACAGATTAATTGTGCACGAATTCCTCTGACATCGTCTTATCACTCATTAGCTTACTATTCATACGTGAAAAGTGAAATCTCCCGCAGCAAGCATAAACATGTGATAGAGGTTGATTGCGCAGAGAATATTAAAAATCGCTGACCGTTATGTGTGCGTGTGTAAAAATAGATGGATTTACGCAGGTATTTTAGTTCTGCTGAGCTAAATAAGACAGGTCAGGGTGAAGAAGGGACAGCCAAAGAAAAGCCTACCACAAAGCAGAAAAGTTATGACAAATCAGACTATGAGGCAAAAAGAAAGCGCAGCTTTTTGGTTTCATGCACAAAAAAATTTCTGTGGCTGGAATATGACAAGCTAAATAACATAATGTTATGCCGGGTGTGCCGTGAGTTTCCCTCGATTTCTGACTCGACAAGCGCCTTTGTTACTGGCACCAGTAATTTTAGGAAAGACCCCATCAGAACCCATGAGAAATCTCTGCATCACAAGAAATACATTGGTGCTCAGTCTGCAGCATCTTTCCCAGAACAAACACCAATTGCAAAAAACATACTAAAAATAAACCAAGCACAACAAGAAGTCCTGAAAAAGCTGTTTAAAACAGCATACTATGTTGCAAAGAGTGAACTACCATTGGCAAAATTTAGCAGTCTTTGCAAACTTCAAAAAGCAAATGGCCTAGATCAATAGCACAAACTTCAAGAGACCAGATCAAAAAGGAAATTCAAGAAAGCAGATTCTTATCCATTCTTACAGATGGCAGTACAGACACTGGTATAGGAGATAATGGTATGTGAGAGATAATGGTGACATATCCACATACATGATCAAATGTCAGCCAGTCAAGAGTGCAAATGCTGCAGGTATTTTAGAGGCTATTGGTGAAGCAGTGAACACCATGGGTATCAGAGAAGGCACATGGAACAAGAAAGTAGTGTGTGCAAATTTTGATGGTGCTGCAGTGATGATGGGTGAGAAAACAGGAGTAGCTGGGAGAATGAAACAGAGGATACCCCACATTATAACAATCGACTGTTTGGCACACAAATTAGAGCTAGCTGTGCTGGATAGCGTGAAAGGCCGTGAGCACCTGGTGAAATTTGAATATACACTGAAAACCATCTTTAAGATGTACTACTATTCCCCAAAGAAGCGAAGAGAACTGACAGAAATAAGTGAACTGCTAAATGAGAAACTGGCACATTTCAGTGGCCTGAAGAGCACCCGGTGGCTTCCAAGCCGGCTGAGATGTCTGAAGGCTGTGGAAAAAAATTACACTCCCACTTTTGTTCATATGGAGAACATGGCAGGAGGAAGTGATGTCAAGTCTGAGGATGCAGCCAAGGCTAAGGGGGTGGTACAGGAGATGAAGACTGAGAAATTTGTTTGCTTCCTGCATTTCATGTTGGACTATAGTACCATCTTCTCCAAGTGCTGTACTGATTTTCAGCATGATAACCTAAACATCACACTAACAAAAGTTGAGAGCACCACATCACGTTTACTCAGCCTAAAAACAAAACCAGAAAACATTTGACACAAAGTTCACAGCGAACGAGGATTTGTAGCATTTGCTACTGTGGAATTCAGCTTGGGCGGCACGGTGGCGCAGTGGTAGCGCTGCTGCCTTGCAGTTAGGAGACCCAGGGTCGCTTCCCGGGTCCTCCCTGCATGGAGTTTGCATGTTCTCCCCGTGTCTGCGTGGGTTTCCTCCCACAGTCCAAAGACATGCAGGTTAGGTGGATTGGCATATCTAAATTGGCCCTAGCGTGTGCTTGGTGTGTGGGTGTGTTTGTGTGTGTGTCCTGCGGTGATTTGGCACCCTGTCCGGGATTGATTCCTGCCTTGTGCCCTGTGTGCTCCAGCAGACCCCCATGATCCTGTGTTTGGATTCAGCGGGTTGGAAAATGGATGGATGGATGGAACTCAGCTCACAAAAAGTCAGCGACCTGCTAGAAGAGGTGAAGGGCACAGACAAAGACACCTTTGGTGCAGAGATTCAGAAGATTATTGACAACACAGTCAAGTATATGGACAACAGATTGAAAAATCCGCGTAAAAAGCCTCTCTCTTGTTTCAAGGTTTTTGACCCTTCCACTCTTCCCTACCCCAGAGAAGAGCTGGCAAATTATGGGGATGAAGAGGTGGATTATCTTGTCACACATTTTGCCAGTTTGCTAGATGAGGAAGAAAAAGAGAAAATTCCACAAGAATGGATGGATCTAAAAATGTGGCTTGCAGAACACTGGGGTAGCAAGGTAGATTGCTTGCAGAGAGATCTCCACTCTGAGAATCCAGAACACCTCTCTCATATCTTGTTGCTTGTGTAATTAATGCTGACACTTAGTCCATCAACAGCCATCTGTGAGAGAGGATTTTCTTGCATGAACCGAGTGAAGACAACACATTGTACCTCTCTACACCCTGAAACACTGAATGACCGCATACAACTCTCCATTAATGGGGAAACAGTTGAATCTTTTTGCCCTGACATGTCAATTCGTTTCAGGATGTTTTCTGGAAAAGGTTCAAGACACCTGGATCATAAAACCCCGAGAAGAACAAAGAGCAGTGAAATGGAGGCCGATGCACAGGAAGAGAAAGCTGATGAAGGAGATGCTATGCCCTCAATGTCGAGTGGCATTTTCTCATCTGTGACTTCAGTGGAAATTTCAGATTCAGAATCTGACACAGACTGATTCATGTTCTACACAGTTCTTACAAGTTCATAGAAATTTCTGTTCAATTAGAACCAAATGTTTGTGTTGATGATTGTAATTTTTATACAGTTGTTGTAATTTGCGTTTTAACAATTTTTTGATTGATGTTTTGTTTCCTTTACAATATTATACATTAAAAATAATCTCTTTTTTATTCGGGCTACTTAAATTTATTTTGGGATACCAAGAACTGAAGAGTGCCTGCCCGAAGGGCTACCAGGAATTTTGAAATTTTGCTAGCCCGGAGATATATATATATATATATATATATATATATATATATATATATATATATATATATATATATATATAGTCAGAGATGGCTGGGGTGGCGACCTGGCCGGGATGCCCAGGAGGACCGGAGGAGGGCTTGTCCTTCCCAAGACCATCTGGGGGTGACTGCCCTCTGGTTCCTTCGGGAGCCACAAGGTACAGAGCTTTGAAGCTCCACCCTGTAGGGGCCTGTGGTCACCGCCAGGGGGCGCCTTCATGCCTTTGGAGCCCTGGACCTCAGCACTTCCGCTAAACTCAGGGTCATATTTGAAAATGCCCAAAAAATTGAAAATATAGCTGACATATGCTTGGCATGAATAGAAGTTGTACTTTCTCTCTTGTGGTCTTCTATAAAGAAACAGTAGATATACCTGGTAAAGAGTTCAGACATGTATGATATGCTAGAACTACAGAAACTCATAGCTGGCTCCTCTACACACACAACATGTCTAAAAACAAGATTTTAAACCTCATATACTATACATATCTGTAATATACTGGTCATGAAGAATTCTTGAAGAGACCTTTATACCTTATTTGAAAATTTAAAATTATTAAAGACCACTAGCAAATCTAACGATTTCTGCAACATAAAAAGTGAAAAAGGTACTTCATGATGTAAATTAATTAAAAGAGAAACTGATTATTTTCATTGGGGAATGGCGGTGCGTCCAGATGCCAGAAAAGAAATTCAGACTTATAAATCTCAATATAAATGGTACTACTCCAACTGAGCTTTAGTTATTCATCATGCTGCTCTACTATGGAATATTTTGTTATAATAAAGCTGCACAAAGACCAGGATCCTCAGAATAACTTTATTTATGGATCATTTTTCAATTCCAGAAATACAAATTGTTTCAGATGAAATGATATTTATGTGTCCAGATAAACACAAAATAACATAGCCTATCACAACACCACAACAAAAATGATTAAAATAGTTAAAACAACAGAAAACACAACGGAAGATAAAAATACAAATTTAGCATTATTCATCAATAAAATCAAGTCTACATTTCATTAATATAATTTTAAAAGGGTCCAAAGCTAACTATAAGGCTGTTCTAATATTAACAGGAATACTGTGCCAAAAAAAAAAAAAAAATCTGCTCTACCTTATTTTTCTTTTTAACCTAAACTGAAATGCCAAAACATTAATTGCAACATGTTTACTTTTAATACTGTTATACAATAAAAAAGTAAATATTGTGCAACAAAATCTAAGATGGACAAGCACACAATTAGTTCTTGTCTTAAGTCCAATGCCACAGAAACAGGCTCAATCACCCAGGATTAAGGGGGCTGTATACAAGAAAGTACCTCTTACCCAGGTTTTGAAAAGATCTCTAGTGTTAGTAATTATAAACACAGTACTCTTTACATTATTGTTACATGGCACACATTCACCAAGCACAAAATCTTCAAATAAATCATTAAAATGCACAAATGAGACTATATATCAAATGGCAAAGACTTAATACAAAAGTGGAAAAAAAAAAAAAGACTAAATACTAATTTCACCCTAGGCAGTAGTTTGAACCCTCCTTTGTGGCAAAATCATGGAAATGTTTAGAAAGTTTGCTGAATTTAGAGAAATATATTGACAAAAACAGAGAATGTGAAACAACTAGTTTTCAGAGGATGATAATGGTGCAATGGTCTTTTAAGTTTCCCTGAGGACTAGGGTATAGTCTGCTAACTATGCTGAACCATTTATTGTAGGTGGGAAGCCACTGATGAGTTTCTGTTCCGGGTCCTCTCTATATGGAGATTGCAATATGCTTTGAGTGGTGAGAAAAGTGCTATATAAAGGTTAAGAATTATTATTATTATTAAAGCATGTGGATTATTCACTCCTTCCTATCTGTATCAACTGCACAGCTCTCAGAGTAATACTATTAAAGAGGTAGGCTTATTGTGCGTATTGCACACATGTCACATATAAGTCCATAAAAAAAGGATATTGAATACACAGACACATATCTAGTTTCCTTCTGCGTTTTCCTTTTCGTGTTAAATGTGTTCCCTTTAGCCCACTGCTAAGATCAGCGTTATATACTTGGGGGCTGTCCCATCCAACATTGGCTGTTACAGCTCTGTGATGTCATGCTTGCCTCACAAAGCATCATGGGGAGTTGGGAAAGTGTTTGTCTAAGCAGGCTTTAGGGCAAACTACCAGGGAGATATTTGGCAAACATAGTCACAAAAGAACACAGCATATTAACTGCCAAAAGGGCTTTAGCAAACTCCACTGATCAACACTACTAGGCAGACTTTAAATACACAGAATGTCTAGTCAATCGATTAAGACTGTGGAGATAATATGTGAGGATAGGTTGAACTCTAAGTCTATAATGATGCCTCTACTCCTGTCTGTAGTTTCATATTCCATAGACAGTGTAAATATTCACGCGCTATAAGTTATAAATTGGCCAATGAAGACCAGCAAGTCATTACACAAATATCTGTAACTAAAATGATAAGCTAGACACATTAGAATAAAACTAGTACAAGGAAATTCACTCGAAAGAGGCCCTGAATAGTCTGTAATAACTCTCACTAGGATGAAGCAATCCAAATGAAACAACGTGCAATGTGTTCCTCAATATATAGAGCTTTGAACAAGTTGGGATACTGCTGCGTTTGGAGCGGTGAAGTAGGCGCTGGACAGCCGTTGCAATGTTTAACCACTGGTTGCAACTTCTGGGTGCCTGTACCCCTTCATTCAGTCACTCAACTTCTCATCAGGATGATGGTGTACAGTACTGAGCAGCGCATCTTCATGGTCCGAACCTATTGGGTTACCAATTCGTTTAAGTGATGTCAGAATCAACTGGATGATTGTGAGTTAATGAAAGGTTTCTTCCAGTAAGATGGAGCAACTTGTCACACATCAGCAAGGAGCATGGCAGAAATTGAGTCCTTCTTCTGCAACAGGGTAATTTCAAAGGGGCTTTGGCCACCACGGTTGCAGGATCTGACACCACCAGATTTCTTCCTTTGGGGTATGCTCAAAGGAAAAGTCTATCGGATCAAGCCTTGCACTGTGGAAGATTTGAAAGAAAACATCCAATGTGAAATTGCTGATATTCCCCCTGAGATGCTTGCCGATACTTTCAGGAACATGGGGGGACCGCCTCAAAATATGCCTAGGAGAAAACAGAAACCACTTCCAGCATTGCATGTAATTCTTTCGATTACACATACGTCAAGGTATATAGCGTATTTTTTTGGTTCAGATTGCTTCATCCTAACTGGAGTTACAACAGATTTTCAAACCCTTAATTAAATCTGGTTCACAGGGTTCTCCCTTTGCAGCCTTAGATTTAAGTCAAGAATTTATTCTGTATAGAGCACTAGTCCATTGCACGACCTGCTCACACATGGCAAACATGGGGTCAACTTAGAATTGCCTATTAATGTAATACACACACTGGAATATAGAAGGAAAACTGGAGAAAAAGCTATGGAGACACTGTGAAAGCTGGATTTATGAGACAACAGAGCTAAGTACTACATCACCAACCACCTGTAAAAGTATCAACAAATAAATAATCATGTGCCACGGTCTTCCGGCACGGCTACACTAAGGGAGATATCCTAGTATTTAATTATCCTAACCACAGGAAAACATGGTAAGGTGAAGCGTTGCATGTTAAAAATTGAGGCCACCATATTTCTACGATATGTCTGCATCTATTCCAAAAAAATCTAATAAGAACATGAAGCTCAAAGACTAAAAACATGTTGCCTGGTTGAGCAACAACAGGAAGCTGCTCCAATGTGTAGCGTATTTGTGTACATTCTACAAAAAGAGATATTACCTCATTCTGGGATGGGCTGTGGCTGAATCATAGGATAACACCAGTTAAAAATGATTGGATGCGGGTGGAAATATTACATGGTGTGTGACTAAAATGACTATATTTAAACCTCTACCTAATTACACCATAAGCATGTACAAACAAACTGTTCACAAAAATCTCTAAACATTACACATACTAATGCAAACATGTACATTATCTAAAAAAAAGAAAAGAGGTACTGTATTTCTTATTTAAGATGAGACACAATAACAAAATCTACAAAAGCTGCCACTTTTGACTAGGTTTCTTTGAATTTTCAAAGACAGTCCTGAGAAATAATCAAAAACTGCCAGCTCTTGACTAAGAACATGCATTACTACGCTAAGGCTGCTTTGCTGTCTTTTGCAAGATTTGAGAACTCAATTTAATGTTCTTGATAATACTTACAAGATCCCTTCCACAAGCCACCTATCTTGCCTCACTGACTTTTTGGCATGTTATATTTTTAAAGGCCCAAGAGACCAGACACTGGGAAGTTGCTGGTTAAACCTCAAATCCTAGCAGTTTTTTTTGCGTAAACCTTCTAGCTGTGCTCATTTTCAAGGAACTACAGTATCTCTCCTATTAGATATTACAAACAAGACACTTTCTTTTTAGGTGCAAGTTCTACGCTTAAAGAAAATAAATAAAAAATTTACTTAACCCCCATCAAACACATGACAGATTTTATCATGGCAGACGTCATTTACCACTCTAGTAATAACCATGTAGGCCTACAGAGAAAATACGCAGAATTAGAAAATGCAGAAGTTTCATAAGCCAATTACTTCAACAGTTTAGAAGAAGATAATGATTGATGATTTAGCAACTGAGAAAAAGACTTCTACAAAACTGCCACTGTACCAAAACACAACAGTTTGCCATAAAGTCAAAAATGTTTCCTGAGATATGGAGCATGTTCTAACAACTGGCCATTATCACAACTACATTCTGGATGGATGGATGGATGGATGGATGGATAGATAGATACTTTATTAATCCCAAGGGGAAATTCAAGTTTTAAATTCATTCTAATTCAAGTGTCTATAGATAAAAGCTGATTTATACAAGCAAAACAAAATTAAGTTACTTGTATTATTGCAGGAATCATTTAAACATTAAATCTGTAAATAGCTGAATTCCAAATATATAAAATTCAGTAATCATTTATTCCTAGTGTGCCAGTTGCTTATTGTATAAGGGTATGGCTATGATCCAAATTTGACTGTTCAGGACACATTGATATCTCTGATTTTCCAGAGAAAAGCCAAGCAAAATGACACCTTTTATTGGCTAACTAAAAAGATTACAATATGCAAGCTTTCAAGGCAACTCAAGCCCCTTCTTCAGGCAAAATGTAATACAGAAAGTGGAGTTCCCAGTGTTTATATACACACTAGGACAAGAAACAACACTGTTAAATCTTTAAGTGAGAAATCTTACAGTGCATCCGGAAAGTATTCACAGCACATCACTTTTTCCACATTTTGTTATGTTACAGCCTTATTCCAAAATGGATTAAATTAATTTTTTTCCTGAGAATTCTACACACAACACCCCATACTGACAACGTGAGAAAAGTTTACTTGAGGTTTTTGCAAATTTATTAAAAATACAAAAACTGAGAAATCACATGTACATAAGTATTCACAGCCTTTGCTCAATACTTTGTCGATGCACCTTTGGCAGCAATTACAGCCTCAAGTCTTTTTGAATATGATGCCACAAGCTTGGCAAAACTATCCTTGGCCAGTTTCGCCCATTTCTCTTTGCAGCACCTCTCAAACTCCATCAGGTTGAATGGGAAGCATCGGTACACAGCCATTTTAAGATCTCTCCAGAGATGTTCAATCGGATTCAAATCTGGGCTTTGGCTGGGCCACTCAAGGGCATTCACAGAGTTGTCCTGAAGCCACTCCTTTGATATCTTGGCTGTGTGCTTATGGTCGTTGTCCTGCTGAAAGATGAACCATCGCCCCAGTCTGAGGTCAAGAGCACTCTGGAGCAGGTTTTCATCCAGGATGTCTCTGTACATTGCTGCAGTCATCTTTCCCTTTATCCTGACTAGTCTCACAGTTTGTACTGCTGAAAAACATCCCCACAGCATGATTCTGCCATCACCATGCTTCACTGTAGGGATGGTGCCAGGTTTCACCCAAATGTGACGCCTGGCATTCACACCAGAGAGTTCAAGCTTTGTCTCATCAGACCAGAGAATTTCGTTTCTCATGGTCTGAGAGTCCTTCAGGTGCTTTTTGGCAAACTCCAGACGGGCTGCCATGTGCCTTTTACTAAGGAGTGGCTTCCGTCTGGCCACTCTACCATACAGGCCTGACTGGTGGATTGCTGCAGAGATGGTTGTCCTTCTGGAAGGTTCTCCTCTCTCCACAGAGGACCTCTGGAGCTCTGACAGAGTGACCATCGGGTTCTTGGTCACCTCCCTGAGGCCCTGCTTGGTTTGTGCTCTGACATGAACTGTCAACTGTGGGACCTTCTATACACAGGTGTGTGCCTTTCCAAATCATGTCCAATCAACTGAATTTATCACAGGTGGACTCCAATTAAGCTGCAGAAACATCTCAAGGATGATCAGGGGAATCAGGATGCACCTGAGCTCAAATTTGAGCTTCATGGCAAAGGCTGTGAATACGTATGTACATGTACTTTCTAAATTTTTTTATTTTTAATAAATTTGCAAAAACCTCAAGTAAACTTTTTTCACGTTGTCATTATGGGGTGTTGTCTGTAGAATTCTGAGGAAAAAATGAATTTAATCCATTTTGGAATAAGGCTGTAACAGAACAAAATGTGGAAAAATTGATGCGCTGTGAATACTTTCCGGATGCACTGTAAATGTAAAAATTAGTAGATTCCTTCAGACTAGGGTCCATTTAACAAGAGAGAAAACAACAATGTATGGTCAAGATCTTTGGATAAGATAACTATCCAACAAAGTCTTTGAAGTTTCTTATGACTTTTTCAAAACAATATGGGTCTATAGACAGGTTGTCTGTGTCAGTCTGAGAGATGCAAACAATACTCATGTTTGGCCATAAACCTCTTGTCTCAATTCAAACCATGTTGTAATGTATTAAATTTTAGCATGAGTTTAACTTCCCATTCTTTTCTCACTTGCTGTGTTCTGAAGTTGCCCATAAGCACTGTGACTTTAAAGTCTCTCTCACAGTGTCCATGGCTGTTGATGTGGGTCACCACAGGAACATCTGTGTTGCCACGTTTAATGTGGAACCTGTGTAAATTCATTCTCTGACGGAGTGTTTGTCCAGTTTCTTCCACTTAGACTGCAGTGTCAGGACATTTCATGCAGAGAATTAGGTAGATGACATTAGATGATCTGTAGGAAAATGATCCCTTTATGTGATGTTCTAGTCGGCAGTGAGGTATAACTGAACAGTCCGTATTGATGGTCTGATTTTCCAGGAAATTACTATATATCAACCTAGTGTAGATGCCCCAACCCATTCTTCAAGAATCTGTATTTGTTAAGTATTTTCAGAATGGCAAATTTCTCATTTTACTTATGTAGGCATTGTGCTGCACATATTCTTAAATACAAACCCTCGGTAGCTCTATATTCTTTTATTTAACTAATCAAATTAATTCTGTTCCAAAACAAACACAAGATCTGACCAGTGAGATGTGATTGTGGAGCTCAAGCCAGTTTAATGCATGTGAACCACATTGTTTGTCTTAGCCATGTATGCAACCTGCAAAAGAATGCTTTTCATGGGAATAAAGCTATCAGAGAGAACAAAAATCAGCACAACACTTCCAGTTAACAAAGAAAAGTTTAACATTTTCTTTTTAAAAATTACACAAAGCACTGCTGTCATTATTATTGTCAGTAACTCTGTGGACTGGTTTTGATAAACAGTTTCAGAATTTCTGGTTAATGGTTTATGGTCCTTTCCTTTTTTGTTGTAATTCTTAGTTCACAGTATGCCACATGTTGACTGCAGTACACTCACAAATTAGCCTATTAGTCAAGTTGCCATGTAGGGATTCCCTTTAGTTCCCTGGATCTGTTATATATAGGTGAGAGATACTGCTGTGTATCCTAATTCCAACATTACAGCAGAAAATGCACAAACAACAAAAAATGTATTTGCCCCTATGAATTATTGACTACACATAAAAACAGTACACTGCGCCTGCTTCCACTGCCTCCACAAGGTCTGAATACCACCCAAAAAAATACTGAACATTTGGGCACAAGGGATCCAGCCACCCGGGTAATAATTTGAAAAAAGTAACCCTTTAAAATGAATTTAGAAAAATGACATCTCATTTGAGCTACTCATAAGGAGTTCTCACATCTGTTCATCACATAATGTCACACTTCAAGTACAAAATACCAAATATAGGTTGTACCTTTTATGGCTGTGTAACTGTTGTCCCTTTCATTGTATTCTTCTGCAATATTTTAAACAAAGTAATTGGTGATAAACTCAAGTCCCTTTCAGAGAAAATAAGTATTAGAAAAATAAATTATTAACAATAATGTGGACAGCACACTTGTCAGAACTACTGCTTCTATTCTGGGCTTTATTATGTTCCATATGATGTCTGTTATTCTCCTCATCTGTACAAGACATACATTTCAGAATGGATGAAAACTCTAGACTGGCCTGATTTGAAGAAACACAGGTGATTAATAACGCTATGCAATGGATTGGTATCACATTTACGAATGTTTCTGTTTACATCTATTAGTGCTGGGCTAAGCAATTCTCTGTGACACTGTAATGGAAAACATGGAATTAGGAAATAACCAGTCAGATCAATAAAGCCAAATACAGTACTTAAACCATCGATCCACTGTTCCTCACATCTGCCTTGTCTTGTTGACAGTAGTGGGGAGCCACATTTTGTCATAGCAGTAAAGCTATAAGGCAGGAATTAGTTCTACATATAGGACTCCAGTACTGCTCTGAAATGCACAGAGACAACCATACACAAGCATAAGAATACAGTTTGCCAATCAAATGAGACAGTTAAACAAGTGTACAAATAGGATTTATCTTGATAAATCTGCAAATAGTAGGTCTTAAAATGTACATGTTGTTAAAAAAACTCAAAACATTATTGGGACACCATAAGCTTAAATGGTACCAACTGTTAAGTAGTGATATGCATTTAATTTTTTTTATTAATTTATAAAGCCAACTGGCTGGTAAATTTTACACATGTGCTTCAAACTTTAAATCTACCAAACTGTCTCTCCTACATGTTGTTATATTGACCATTTACAGTAGTTTTTTTGTTTATAAAGTGCTGTGATTCCTATTCTTTATTTCATTCATGCCCTTGATACACTCCACCAAGCATTTGTTAACATTCCATTTGTGTATTTTGGACACAAAACTGCTCGTCTCTGCATTTTATTTTGAAAATGAAATTTTTGTAAAGCTTTTATTTCAGTTTTTCATAATTTGAATATAAGAAAAAGAAACAACACTTACACACTGTACTTATATCATCACTAAACTTTTCACAACCAAATTATATACCAAACTAGCTGTGTTACCTGTCTAAGAAAGGTTGAAATCTAAGCAATCAATGTAGACCTCACTGTTAAAATTTGCGAAGCACCGTGCATTGCATACATCTCTTGTTATATGCCATTTAGTAAGAGATACGTAAAAGCAGTGTTAATGATTATGATGTGTCATCTACTGGAATGACAAATGCAATGCATTTTATTACTAAAATATTGCTGATGCACCATCTTTTGGAATGACAGAGACACAGCAACTGGAAGGACACAGATTCTTTTATTAAGTCAAGTCAAGTTGGGGAGCATGCAATGGTACAGTGTGTTGCCGCACCCACTACACAATGAAACAACTCAAGATACCAGTTGGCAACCGCCCAGGCAGACACATGGTCTAGTCCCACTCTCCATAAATGACCTTCTACCTGTCGCAGCCAGGTCTTACGTGGGCAACCCCTTGGCCTGGTCCAGCCACTTGGGTCCCCAACAATGAGGATCTTACGAGCTGGATCACTCTCGGGAAATGCGCCACATGGCCGTAACTGACGCTCCCTCACAATGCAGGTAATGTGCCTCATTTGAGACTCCATGAGCAACCGCTCATTCGACACAAAGTCAAACCAACGGTACCCAAGGATTTTCCGGAGAGACGCCAAAAGAATCCAGGCTTCATCTCAGGTCCCTGGATAGCGTCCATGTTTAAAAACCATATAGCAAGACAGGAAGCACCAGGACTTTAAAGACATGGACCTTCGTGCTTTTGCATAAATATTGGGAGCGCCACACACCCCTTTCCAGCGACCTCATGACCCTCCCATGCTCTCCCAGTCCGTCTACTGACTTCAGAAGAAGAGTCACCAGAGACATGAATGTCACTGCCAAGGTAAGTAAACCTCTTGACAAGGTCAACACTCTCTCCGCAAACAGACAAACCACCGATGGCGGTGCCTAAGAGGTCATTTAAGGCCTGGATCTTGGTTTTTATCCAGGACACTTGTAAGCCCCGACACTCAGACTCCTCGCTCAGTCTCTGGAGCACCCCGATCAGAGCCTCTATTGACTCCACAAAGATCCCCACATCATCAGCAAAGTCAAGATCCATGAATCTTTCTTCACTAACAGATGCCCCACAACTGCTAGACCCCACGACCTTACCCAATACTGAGTCCATACAAGAACTAAACAGAGTAGGAGCAAGAACACACCCCTGATGAACCCCAGAATCAACTTGGAAAAACACAGAGGTTCTGCCTCCACTCTGCACAGCACTCACAGTACCAGTGTACAGGCCGGCCATGATCTCCAGCAACCTTGAGAGGATCCCACGAACCCTCAGGATGTCCTACAGGGCAGCTCGATCAACTGAGTCGAACGCTTTATGAAAATCGACAAAGGATGCTAAGAAACTCTGCCGATATTCACGTTTTCGCTGGTAGACTTCTTAGCTGTAAAACCAGACTGTTCTGGTCGCTGGTAGGTGAGCAAGTGATCACGAATCCTATTGAGGACGACCCTAGCAAGGACCTTACCTGGCACCGACAGCAGTGTTATCCCCCTGTAGTTGCTGCAATCCAGGTGATCTCCTATCCCTTTCCAGATAGGGACGACAAATTTTTATTTTTTTATTAAGGTTGATTATATTTAGTGAGGCAACATAACATATACAGCATGATCATGACTGACATGGCAAGGGCTATTATTTGCCTGTACAGCAGACATTAAAGAATATTTTATTTGCTGTGTTAGTTGGCGTAATTTGCTGAATGATTCCAAATGGAGTCTCTAGCATTGTTTAATGAACACATTCTTTTCCCAGTCATGAGAAGTAATTGGTATATTTTCAAACTGAGCAAATGACAATTGCTATTGTCAGCTGCAACTCAAGAAAACTGAATGGGAAAGTGGTGAAGAAGAGGAAGAAGAAGAGGAAAAGAAAAAGAAGAGGGGGAATGGAGGAGGAATCCTTTAGTCTTTATTATAGTGAAGGCAACGACAGATTTTTACTACTATCCACTTACTCTTCTAAATAATTAAAATATGGAAAAGGATGTAGCACTTGGTGTATTGGGCATGTTAAGATGCCATTATGTGACATTTAGACATTGACTAAAAAAGTGTTTTAAGAAGAAAAAAAACATACATGTGGCCTTAATTCTCAATATACATCCACAAATCTATGCTACCTAT
The DNA here is from genome assembly GCF_016835505.1 of Polypterus senegalus. NCBI lineage: Eukaryota > Metazoa > Chordata > Cladistia > Polypteriformes > Polypteridae > Polypterus > Polypterus senegalus. The sequence continues at coordinate 35,696,303 of NC_053169.1, read as the reverse complement.
TAGGAAAAGGGTAGGGTATTGACATTACTTTCCGATAGATAAACTGTTGTCCATATGCATAGTGATAAAAACCTCATAAACAAAGACAATCCACCATAATAGTCATAATGTTCCAAACTAGTCGACATACAGTAAAATATTGACCTTAAAGGATCACATTCATGTTTTAACAGAATGCTATCAATCACCTATTTTTTATTTCTTACAAACTATCATGCTTACAAAGTTACATAATTCTGACAATTCTATGTTTCAAACAGAACCGACCATTAATTAAAATTAAAATGCAATAATTTAAAAGGGCAGGAGGCAACATTTTTTGAATAAAGCAAATGAATAATACTTTTTTTTAAAGAAAACTACTAGGTGGATGTTGTTTCAGTCTTGAGGATGGTATGGTGCAATTATATTTTGTTAAACACTAGGTCTATATGTAATAAATGCTTTTAGACTCTCCAAAGATGAGAAAGGAGAATCAAGTGTTTTATTTATTGTGAAAATCTACTTTTATTCAAGGTAAACTAAAAAGTAACTTGAATTACATTAGGAACATGGAGTTCTGGAATGTTATAGAAATTATGGTATTATTTTACACAAATCGTATTAATGAACTAAAAAGAAAAATGTGACCATCTTTGAACTTTTTCTGGCTGAGCAGCACCCTGCAGCTGCTGTGACATAAGCCCCACTGTCAGGCAAGGTGTCCACAAAGACTTTGGCAGGCACATCTGGGCTCTGCACAGCAGAGTGCACCACTAGCAGATGGTTGGGACAGTGGTGATGATCACCCTTAGTCTTGTTTTTGCGTAACTGCCATGATTTAATACTAAGGAGAACAAGAAAAATTTGGACTCAAAACTCTAAACATTATTGATTTTCAGGAATCTTTCTTAAGAAAACAAGAATATAAATTACAGTACATATATTATATTTATATAATGAATACATAAAAGTTATTTTATTTATACAGTATATATCAGAGCACTTCCATTCTACTTGCCTTTTTCTCAGTATTTGCTAGTAAGTTGTCATCTTAGCTTGCTCCCATTCTCAGACTCAACTACAATAAGGCAGTTTTAAACCACCTCTGTACCAGGGTTGAGGATGCCATTTCATATTTGCATACATTGCAGTATTCAATATGTCTCAAATGGCATGTTCTCCACAGAAGTTCCTGGCTATCCACTCCTTTAAAGTGGTAACACTGTACCAGTCTATATTGAAAATCAGGTGCTGTCCCTATTGGCTGAGGAAAGGGACACCTTGCTCTTAAACTTGCAACTGTATGCTAGTTTGACAATTTGAGACTGTATGCTACCATTTGTTAGCCAAAACATCTACTGGCCTCTCACTAACACTTGGTCTCTCTCTCTTTGAGAGAGTGTGAAGGATCAGAAGCCCTTGATATTTGTTCAGCTGCATGTCCATTAACATTCTGGGAAGACTCCATCCACACTTTCACTATTATATTGATGTCCCAGTAGGTTTCAACTTCTCAGCACCAAACATGGCAGTATTTGCTAATGCCCAAAAATCTGTTCCTTCCAACCCTTCCATACAAAAGATTCCTCTTTGTTATTTACAGGATTTTTGTTCTTGTTCTTTCAATTTGCTTTGTTCCAGCTTAGTGGTGTTATTTCTTCCAGCAACCTTTTGATAGCTGACCGTCCTATCACAATATATGAGAACAATATGGCATTAACAAAGAGACAAAAGAAAGCATTTTGCCAATTAGTGTGAATGTTGTCATGCTAATGTTTGCAAGAATGGACACCACTAGAGGGCAGAATGTTTTGGAAATTCATTGATTGCCCTGGAACGGTACAAGTAGGGGAACCAGACAGGTTTTTGAAAATATACAATGTTCCTACAATGTATTGGAGGGCAAACAACCCAACTTTCCCTTGTCAAAAAAAGAGGCAGGTAAAGGAATGCTGGCGGGAAGAGAAAAATACCTCTTGACCAAAAAGAACTAGGTAATGTCATTTTAAAAGTGAGGTTCGTGAAGACTGGCCAGAGGACAATTAAACCAGCTTTCTGGCATCTCAAGATCCTAAGCATTTAACCTTACAAGGACTACAAAAGTCTCAGGGCCAATGGAAGGCAGTATGACTTAATAGCCATGACGCTTTAGCATTATTTATTGGCAATATCAAAATGCTTGCCCGTATTTAAAACTATATACACAGGTAAATTACAAACATTATGTGTGGTAGACACATAAAATAAACAATTTGATTTTGAATAATCAAAATAAATTATAAAGTCCACTTACATTATAATTAAGATATGACCAAGAGGTAACAGAGAAGAAGAAAACAAAAAATTAAGTGAACAGCAGCTGAATTGCCTTATTTAACAGTGGACTGATGCTTTGTAACTGTAATATAATATTCACTCTGGTTCATATGAGCACTGATTACAAAAACAAAAAAAAACATGGAATTAACTGACTATTAAGACAGGAGCTGTAAAACAAAAGAAGCTTTATCATCTTACACTAGTGAACACTAGTACACTTGTTTTATGTTAAAAAACTTTTCTGTGCCACTTTTATAATATATACTAATTATATAATAAAACATTGTCTTTTTGCAACCATTGTTCTGTAGGTGACTTGACAATTTCATCATTGGCATAGTGCATCCCATGGCTGTGGTACTACAGATTGGGTTACAGGTGGTAGTCATGTGGGAAGAGGTGTGAAGAATAGGTAGATGCAGCATCTCTTTGAATGCAAACTTTAATCATTCAGAGTTTGAAATAAGTGCATTCTGAGCAGGGGTATTGTCTTAAACCAGAAAGAGACAGTCAAGAGCTTTCATTGCCACTTTTCATTGAGTAGCTGTAAATAAACAAAATGTTTGTAGTATTGACTGGTTATGTTGGTCTTTTGAGGCATGTAATCAATATGGACTACACTATCAACAACATAAAAAAGCATATGTGTACATGATCACGATCTTGCTCTTGCCAGCACTAACTTGGACCTTGATTTTCTTAGGTTTGGGAGAATCATTATTCTTTAACTGTTGTTTAGACTCTAGGTCAAAGTGCTATATTCAAGTTTTATCCTCAATGATTAAATGTTCCTTAAATTTTTACTAGTCTGAATTTATCAAATTGATATTCTCCTACGAATACAACATGCAGTAATGCTTCTTTTCATGAGTCAACATTCTGGGCATCTAAAATGCAAATATTTTGTTCATGTTTAATTGTTTCATGAAGAATGACTTTACCTGACCAATATCTAATCCCTGCAAGTGTCTGTGCACCATCACTCTTAATACTCCAACTTGATTCGCTCTGTGTTAGTAAAATTTTCTGCTCTTATTGATGCAGAGGCCTTGTCAACTGGATCATCTTTGAGAGATGAATTGCCACAATACAATTATGCAGCTCATGTCTAGGTAATGGCAATTTAAACAGCCTGGTCTTGGTATAGGTTGACTTGGCAAAAATGAATTTCTAAAGGTATACTGTTCTCTATATTTAGAAATTCTATGGAAGATAAGCACAATACTGGATTTTGTAGTTTTTGAATTCCATATTGACTTGTTTCTGAAGCCAGCAAGAACCTTGTAATTCAAATAAGTTATTACATAGCAGCTAATCTTTGGACACATACAAAAGTAGCATTATTGAGTATCCTTTTAAGGTTCTGGCTCAAAATGTTCTGATCATTCTTCGTGTGCCTTGTTCTATTCATAGGTTGTGTTAGATAATCAAACTCTAAGTCATTTAAAATGTTATATGTTAAAAAAACTAATTTTAAATCTGCCCTACAATTAAGTAGAAATCAGTATAAAGCTTGAAGAACAGGAGTCATATGGCTTTAATTGTTAATTTTTCTGATGATTCTTGCAGCAACATTCTGAATAAGCTGAAGGCTACAAATAAGACAATATGAGCAGCCTTTGAATAGCAAACACCAATATGGAAATTAACATTTTTTTTTGTCTGGATCATAACTAAAAGAGTATTAATATTCCCATATAAGCTGGAAAATACAGGTTTTATACAGTGTTGTAATGCATATGGCAAACAAGAGGCTGGTGTCAGAGAAAGTGCAGTTAAGTTGTATATGCAACTTCTAATTCAGCAGAAGTTCTGTATAGGTTTACTGCATCAACGCTTTACTTCTGTTTAAAGATTCTGTCCCAGGCTTTCATAATTAATTTTGTTCTGGCCATAGTGACTTTTGAAAGGTTTTTATATTTACTTAAAGTCAGAAGTCCGTCATGTTTAGAGTTGTCAGGTGACTTAAAACAAAAGTTTATTGTCAAGAAGAGAAATGATACGGAAAGAAAGGAGGTAGGTAGGAAGGAATACTTTTTGTCGTACTTGAAGGGTAGGCAAGGGTATAAGTCATACCACACTACCAGTGTTTAAGACATACACAGATTAGCTGAGAAGCGGAGTCCTTGTTTTATACTTTTTGCTTGAGTATGCTTGGCACTTAAAATATTCACCTTTTTAATATGTTAGTATTACTCTGGGTAGGTGGATTGCTTGGAGAGTACACCTTGTTGTTTCTATACACAAACACTCTCAAATATAAATTTAAGCCCTTTAAATTTCTGCAATCATGCAGAATTATTCCCAAGACAGTTCAGTGGTGAATTATAAAAATACAGCAAGCTTTGATTTTATTGAGCACTGCAGTCTAAATATTTATTATAGAAAATGATAAAGAGAGAAAAAGAAGGAAAAAAATAAGGCACTGCAATTTTTAAATGTGGCATATCGGTAAACAAGTATCACAAGTCACCAGCTACTGGAAAGAAAAAAGGCAATTTTGTAATGATGTACTAATTATCTGTTTGAACAACACAAATAATGTTGTAACATGAGGCATCAGGGCACATTGATTAGCCTAACCCCTGCTGATAAACTACTTTAATTGTGCATTTCTCACTGCGCAAATTAGCAGCAAGTTCTTCTCCTCCTGTGTACCTGATGATGATGGGAACTGTTTAGGTGTGGAGATGATGAGTAAAATAAATGCAAACAAACAAGGAAGAGCTTGATATCTGCCAAGGACTGGACTGAAATAACCCCAGAGCCACAGTTCAGAATGAAGCTGCGGCAAATGATTGCTTTACAAGGCTTTTTTTTTGTTGTTGTAGATGCTGTTTAATAGCACCACAGTGAGAATGATTAATAGCATTTCCCCTTTCACTGCAATATTGTAACTCTTGCTAACTGTGCCATGATAAAACCTCATTATTCGTGTTCATCTTTAATAAACACTGTTGCCAGCCTCAGTAAAATTGCTACTTAACATGCAACTGTTTAGAGCAGCCTTTTATTTAGTAAAAATAAAAGCTCTGAAAACCCATTAAAAATATTTTGCTAAGAATTAGGCTATGGTTATGTACTGAAACAGCCAGTAAACCAAGCACTCCTGGAACAGAAACAAGATGCATAGCCATGGAGTCTGTTAATGTCTATAGAATACATGAAACAAATGCAAGAGCAAAATCTAGGCAGAGAATTAAAAAAAATTCCAGTATAAAATCAGTATAAAATGAGATTAATTATTTAACTTATCATAAATTAAAGTCTAAAACAGATACGTATTTTTTTACAAGGATCACAGAAATCATCCCAGATGTCTCTCTGTTAAGTTGCAGATCTTTGCTGTTAGTTAAAATTGATAAATGATACATTTCTGCAGTTGTGTATAACAGGTAAAGCAGATGGATATATTGCACAACAATACAAAAATGCATGAAATATAGATATTTTTTACTTCAAAATGCTGTTCCCTGTGGTTATACTTTGAATGATTGAGTGTCTTTTTGACATATTCCTTGGAACATTTCATGGTACAGATTTTGACCACTGCCACAACCAGTAAGGTACAAAAAATATACATCACAAAAGTGATATTGTACAAATGTATACAAATTATCATACACAGCCCCTTTACCTAAACAGAAAGTTAATAATGCATTCTGTTGATCAATACCAAAGCAATTTTCCTACACTATTATAATGAATCAATACCATTAGGAAAATTGACTAAAACTAATGCCTTTTGGCCTACTCTAAACAGTACCAATACAAAATGCTATTTTAGAACAGCTAGGAATAAATCACTCCACACACAAGACAAACTTTTAAAGGATTTAATCTGGTCTATCAATAAATGGCTAAAAATAAATTCAGATGGAATTCAAACTAGCTTTATTTTCAAAAAAGCCACTTCCTAACAAAGACTACATTTTCAGAAACAGTCAAGGACAGCAATGTCTCCTTTGTTGGTCGGAAATAAATATGGAAATTACAATGTGGATTCTGTTATTTTTGCTTATTTTAAAATGTATTTCACTCATAATAATATGCTCCACAGAGTACTGAAAATGAAGTGAAGAAGAACTTACAAGAAATCCTCATTCATTATTACACAATCAAGTTCTAATGGTGCTGTGTTCATGCTGGTATAAATGCTGATTAAAAAAATTGGTGCTTGCTATTATAATTCATTGTAAACATACTTGTGTTTTACTAACCTCAAATACAGTAGTCTCAAAATAAAGACTACAAACTTGCAAGAAAGTTTCAATCAATTGCTACACAGTTATAACATTGTATAACAAATGTTATAAAATTGTTTGAAAACTTAATCTAATTTCTTATATCTTAAAACTCAAATTGACTCTGCAAAGTGTCTGAAAAAAACAAGGTAAAACTTTTCTTAACCACTTAAAAGGGCACAGTAAATTGATACCTCATTCAGTTGTAAAGATCTACAATCCCTTATTTAATTTAATTATTGAAACTGAAAAGCTCAAAAAGGCAATAGTTTTTCAAAAATTAAAAAAGTGTTTTTGGTGACAATCATTTGAATATGATTTAGAATGAACACAGCTGAACAGAACACTTATTTGTTTTTTTATGTCAAATTCTAGAAACAAATCTCAGTATTTTTAGAACTACTTTAGCACAAGTCTTTCATTCATTCATTCATTCATTTTCTAACCCGCTGAATCCGAATACAGGGTCACGGGGGTCTGCCGGAGCCAATCCCAGCCAACACAGGGCACAAGGCAGGAACCAATCCTGGGCAGGGTGCCAACCCACCGCAGGACACACACAAACACACCCACACACCAAGCACACACTAGGGCCAATTTAGAATCGCCAATCCACCTAACCTGCAACAAGTCTTTATAAAAGTTAAAAATGAAAGTGACAACAAAATAAATTTACAAAGATTTTTCACGTGCACTGTCATCTCTGCATTAATTATAGTATATGCTTTTGTATCCATTAAAATTTACGACAACAGCAAATGTTTACCTGAAAGACTTTTTTAGGTTATATCTTTCCACATGTCAATCAGTTTTAAGAGCAGCCCTATCAAATATGGGTGCTGCAAAGTGACTGCAAATGGAGCATGAAAAGACGAACCAACTATGGACTGGGTGTCGGGATCTTTTATAAAATGAACAATAATCACATCTGATTACATCTGCATAGTCACAGTTTATCTTTTCCTTTGAGAAACTGAGCATCACCTATAATAGTATGTAGGAGAAGAGCAGTAATGCCCACGTTGGATTTTCAAAAGCATGCTCCTATTTTTAAAAATAGATAAATGCCTTCTATTCAAAATCACAACTATGTTTTTGAATGCACTTCTTTGTCATGAATAAGAGCATTTTCAGAAAGTGTTTTATTTAACATTTTAGCCAAAATGCATGTGTTTCGGATATTGTGAACAAATGACTACATACCAGATATTTGGATTATGTGGCGTAAGTAATTTAAGATTTGTTCATAGATATTTTAATATTTTAATAAATATTTAATATTTTAGGGTGGAGTATTGCTTTAAATACTACAAAAAAACCCAAAAACTTTCAAACTGGCTTTTACCTGGGTCTCACAGCAAAGTGTTGTGTTGCTAATGTTTGTTTTTTTATTTTTGTTTTGTTTTTAAAAGCTCAGTATATGGTTTTTTTCTCTCTGTGTGCTACTATTAAGACATAATACTATATTCACCTAAAATTATATTCAGATGACTATGAGCTATACTTCTTAAACCAGAACTAATGCTATTTATTGTATCTAATTGTGTTGTTAACTTTTTTAACAAGGTAAAATAGTAGATAAATAATACTTGCAGTCAAGCTCTGAGGGTGAAAAAAGAGGGCAAAATAAACAGCCACACCCAGTGATGCCCCAGACCCACAGCATCATTGGTATCTTCCTTCATTTCTGGGAAATCAATTGTCATGTACCAAGATGGACCAGAACAAGTGAGTAAACAAGCAGAACTTTAAAACCAGAAGAGCATCAGTTTATTGAAATTTCAACCCTAGTCAGTGCCTGTGAACTTACTGTGTCATAGCTCGAATTGCTAAATAAATGTGCATGCATGTGCAACCTCACACCAGCACAAGTGCTAAGCAGGTTGTGCTGATAATCACCCATAGCCATCTTACCACACACGCTGCTGTGAATTTTAAACTCTAAAGACCTGCACTTAATATCAATCTGAACTGAAATGAATATGCTATCTATGACCTACCTAAACAACTACAAAATTTGGAGAAAATTGGGTCACTCATGTACCCCAGCTGGCATATTATGATTTTACTTATTCAAATAGGTATTTCTGGACTAAGAAACTAATTTTTAGGTCAAACTTCTGCTCTAACCAGGCAGTGCAGTATGTCCTCCAGTTTGTATGGTCATATTTTACGAAATTTAGACAACGTCTGACTCATGCCTTGATAAAATAGGTCCATAAGCATTTTCTGTTTGACCCCAGACTCATTACTCCCTCAAAAAAATAAAAACCATGATTCTGGGCACTGGCTGCTGGCATGCAGCCAGTATATAAATATTTTTTGATAGTATACTGTATACATAGTATATAATAGTATACTGTATTAATAAACTTTTATGATCAATCAATTCTCAAATGAAAGGTTCTCTGTTGTAAGTGCAAGATAGTTAAAATGAATGATTTTAAATAGGACCTTATTCACACAGATCCTTGAGGAATGACAAACAGTAATGACAGAGTAATTCCTATATATTTGAGTTTAAATCATAAAAAATGTTTGCTGATTTCACTTATAGTCATTGACAGATTGTTTTTGATATTATAGCTATAATATTAATCCTCCACTTTATTTTATAGTATTACAAATTAAGTAATTTGCAATAATATGCACACAACCTTTGATTACACAATGATCAATACTCAATAATAAACAAAAGAGAAAATTAAAAACAAAACACATAATTCTCTAATTAAATATCTTGACACTGACCTTCTTAACTGTTCCAAAAATACACTTTGTACCTATATGATTCAAATTCTCTTTGTCAACCTTGTCAATTTTAATTTTTAAAGTATTATGCAGACCTCACCATGTGCCTCTTTTTGCACTAAAGTTGGGATAATATCAACGTAATCCTGCCCCCATTTTCAGACGTAACGGGCCGTATTTGAAATAAGTCTTGTTAGTTAACATTTATCTCTAAAAAGTGTATAATTAAACTGTTCAAGTTGTTTTAAAGGGTTATAAGTTACAGAAATATCTGCTTGCTTCAGTAACTTACTGGAGGTGTCATAATCTGATATGTGATATTGAACAGTTGTTAATAGACAGACAGATAGCTAGCCAGATATCATTGAGCATGTATAATGGAATAAATCCAGGCATGTCACTCTTCATTAGCATTCTCCATTTGTTCCATAGCATCCTACAGACCGAGATTAATGTTTGCTTTCAATGTTATCAACTGCATTTTACATTTTTATAATGTAGAGCTGTGACCTGAGAATACAACAGCATCTGTCAAAATTAAATGGAAAAACGCAGCTTAAGTACAAGAGTAGACAACCGACTCCATGATATAAAAACAGTAAAAGCAACATGTTAATGGCTTTAAATTTTTATTGTATTGTAAAAATTTCATTTTTTTTAAAAGTGTTAAAAAAAAACTAGTAAACACAGTCTACTTAAGTTTTAATTCAAAAACATGAATTAACATTATTAGATGGAGAACATTATTAAAAAAACTATATTGCAGAGAAATAAAATGTTCCACCATATAAAGCAAAGGCTGGTCATAACATCAGAAAGCATCCTTAAAACTGAAGTAATTGATTAAGCAGTTGATTTACATCCTATACATGAACATATTCTGTCTCAGGCTTAGAAAAGGTTCCGGATTTCCCACCGTGAACGGATTAAGCAGATCTGAGTCAGATGAATTAATGATGTTTTTTATAGCAAATCCATGTCTTACATTATGACTTTTTAATTTCTCGTAGGCACAATTATTTTCTTTACTGTCTATTTAATTACTAAACACCATATATGGTTGGTAAGGCAATGGAATAACTAGTAAAGAAGGAAATGTACATGCTGTATAATGTTAGGTATTTTAATAGTTCTTGCAAAATATTTTAAACACTTACTGCTGCATTTACTGTATTTGTAGTACTTGTGTGAATTAACATATGCATAAATAACCACTGCAGCTTTCAGAGCATTCTGATACATTTGAGATTGTAATTATTTTATTAAATCAAATTACATAAATTAATGTCATGTCCCATTCAAGTGTCTTAGGTTTTCTGGATATACTAAACTGGTCCCAGTGAGAATGTGCATGTGTGACTAGCACTGCTAGGACAGGTTGTGGTTCCCCGTGACCCTAACCAGGATTAAAAAAGGTTTCTGAATGTTATATTATTTACCAATATACTGTTTATACAATTTAATCAAATCATTTCCCTAAAAAAAATCTTAGCAAATACAGTAATGTATCTATCTATCTATCTATCTATCTATCTAATGCTATAGTCCATATGGTTTTCTTTAAGGCTGATTTTTGAACAGTATTTATTCAGTTGTTTTACATATTGTAACTTATTCCAAGTGTCTATGGTTCTCTGTGTAAAGAAAAACTCTCCAACGTTTGCGTGAAATTTATCCTTAACAAGTTTCCAACTGTGCCCCCGTGTTCTTGATGAACTCATTTTAAACTAGCAGTCTCTATCCACTGTACTAATTCCCTTCATAATTTTAAAAACTTCAATCATATTTCCTCTTAATCTTCTTTTGCTTAGCTCTTTTAATCTTTCTTCTAAATTCCTCCTCATTAGCCCTGGAATCAGCCTAGTTACTCTTCTCCGGACGTTTTCTAGCACTGCTATGTCCTTTTTAAAGCCTGGTGACCAAATTGTACACAGTACTCCAGGTGTGGCCTCACCAGTGTGTAGAGTCCACTATTACTCGCAAATCCTTCTCATAAGGTGTACTTTCAATTTTAAGACCTCCCATTGTGTATTCAAATCTAACATTTTTACTTCCTATGGGTTACACTTTACATTACACTTTTCATCTGCCACAAATCTGGCCAATGGAATTTAGATCATCTGCCAATCCACCTTGGGACACTAAACAAATTGTGAATAAAAACTGAATGCAATGATGTGGAGATGGCAAATGTCAATATTTTATTTGTAATAGAACGTAGATGACAGATCAAACGTTTAATCCGAGTAAATGTATCATTTTAAAGGAAAAATATGTTGATTCAAAATTTCACGGTGTCAACAAATCCCAAAAAAGTTGGGACAAGTAGCAATAAGAGGCTGGAAAAAGTAAATTTAAGCATAACGAAGAGCTGGAAGACCAATAAACACTAATTAGGTCAATTGGCAACATGATTGGGTATAAAAAGAGCTTCTCAGAGTGGCAGTGTCTCTCAGAAGCCAAGATGGGTAGAGGATCACCAATTCCCACAATGTTGCGCAGAAAGATAGTGGAGCAATATCAGAAAGGTGTTACCCAGCGAAAAATTGCAAAGACTTTGCATCTATCATCATCAACTGTGCATAACATCATCCGAAGATTCAGAGAATCTGGAACAATCTCTGTGCGTAAGGGTCAAGGCCGTAAAACCATACTGGATGCCCGTGATCTCCGGGCCCTTAAACGACACTGCACCACAAACAGGAATGCTACTGTAAAGGAAATCACAGAATGGGCTCAGGAATACTTCCAGAAACCATTGTCAGTGAACACCGTGCCATCCGCCGTTGCCAGCTGAAACTCTACAGTGCAAAGAAGAAGCCATTTCTAAGCAAGATCCACAAGCTCAGGCGTTGTCACTGGGCCAGGGATCATTTAAAATGGAGTGTGGCAAAATGGAAGACTGTTCTGTGGTCAGACGAGTCACGATTCAAAGTTCTTTTGGAAATCTGGGACGCCATGTCATCCGGACCAAAGAGGACAAGGACAACCCAAGTTGTTATCAACGCTCAGTTCAGAAGCCTGCATCTCTGATGGTATGGGGTTGCATGAGTGCGTGTGGCATGGGCAGCTTGCATGTCTGGAAAGGCACCATCAATGCAGAAAAATATATTCAGGTTCTAGAACAACATATGCTCCCATCCAGACGTCATCTCTTTCAGGGAAGACCCTGCATTTTTCAACAAGATAATGCCAGACCACATTCTGCATCAATCACAACATCATGGCTGCGTAGGAGAAGGATCCGGGTACTGAAATGGCCAGTCTGCAGTCCAGATCTTTCACCTATAGAGAACATTTGCCGCATCATAAAGAGGAAGGTGCGACAAAGAAGGCCCAAGACGATTGAACAGTTAGAGGCCTGTATTAGACAAGAATGGGAGAGCATTCCTATTTCTAAACTTGAGAAACTGGTCTCCTCGGTCCCCAGATGTCTGTTGAGTGTTGTAAGAAGAAGGGGAGATGCCACACAGTGGTGAAAATGGCCTTGTCCCAACTTTTTTGGGATTTGTTGAAATTCTGAATCAACATATTTTTCCCTTAAAATGATACATTTTCTCAGTTTAAACTTTTGTTCCGTGATTTATGTTCTATTCTGAATAAAATATTAGAAGTTGGCACCTCCACATCATTGCATTCAGTTTTTATTCACGATTTGTATAGTGTCCCAACTGTTTTGGAATATACGCATATATATACAGTATATCTAACTATATATATCTATATGTATATCTATATCTATATATATATATATACACATATATAAAACTAATATATATATATATATATAAAAACTATATGTATGTATATATATATATATATATATATATATAAATATATGTATATAGTTTATGTATATATATGTATGTATATATATATATAGCAGCAGCCATAGAACCACTCCCTGTGGAACACAACTATTAAGATCAACTAATTCTGATAAGGTTCCTCTGCTTCCTGTGTTGGAGTCAATTTTGCACCTATCTACAGACATCATCTGATCATCATCCAGATAAATATGCTCCACTTTGATTGTACCCTTTTTTGCATCCTCATAGAATTCGAGCATGTTAGTAAAACATGACCTTCCTCTTCTGAACCCATGGTGACTGTAAAACATGCTGACTGTTCTTGCCATACATTGCTCAATCCTTAATATTTCCTTCCATTAATTTTCCTGTGATGGATGTTAAGCTTACTGGCCTACAGTTGCTTGGATTTACCCAGTCATCCATTTTTCCCCCAGTGCGCAGTGATTTCCTAAAAATTTGTGTCAAGGGTTCATATATATAGTCTCTAACCTTCTTAAGAACTCAAGAGTAAATATTATCTGGTCCTGGAGATTTGGTTGATTTAATCCTATTTAACCTAAGCAGTACTTCTCCTTCTACAATTTCTAAATCACTCAGTACCTCCTTAGTAGTCCCTTTTAGTGATATGAATTCATGTACTTACTCACTTGTGAAGACCTCAGAAAAATGCAAGTTTAGAGCACCTACTACTTCACTGTCTGTATTTTTTAATTCCACTTTACTATTCCTGATGCACTTTACCTCAATGTTGACTGTTTTTTTACAACTTAAATACTGAAAGAATCTCTTTGGGTTGTCTTTCACCTTATCTGCTATATTCCTCTCTAACTGCCTTTTAGCCTCCCTAATATCCTTCTTAATGGTTGCCCTCATGTTCTCATATGCCATATGATTCACATTGGAGTTATTAGTCTTATATGCCTTATACAGTTGTTTGTTTTCTTTACAGCTTCTTTTTTCAAATCTTTATTAACCCACTGCAGAATTCAGAGTCAGAGAAAAGCAGCAAAAGAATTAATTGAGTAAGGTCGGAGTGATAAGAAATTACTATATAAGTTTCGAGTTCTGAACTGTTCGGGGCTCAATCTCATTTGGCCGAATTGGGTTGAGTCCGTGGTGTTGTTTTATTTCAATAAAGCTCTGTTTGCCTATCCTGAGTCCTAATAGCCTTCATTTTCAGGTAAAAAGCCTCTTGGTGACAATTTTTCGCCACAACAGTCTCTTGTCAGTACATTAGACGTGTTGACGACGGGTGCCTTCCTGCTGTGATAGCGTGGACAGAAGAGCTCATCTTAACCCTTTGCCTTCACCTTTCAAAAATGTCTCTGAAACACAAATCTGATGCAAGTGCTGGTGATATAGTAAAGAAAAGAAAAACCATCACCATTGAAAATAAAGTAGAAATAATAAAAAGGTCAGAGAGGGGTGAAACTCCATCATTCATTAGCAGAGCACTTGGTTACAGTTGGTCAACAATAGCATTTATTAAATTTATGTACCTGTTCCGACTTACATACAAATTTAACTTAAGTACAAACCTACAGTCCGTACGTAACCCGGGGACTGCCTGTACTTCTAAAAGCTCCTGCTCTTGTTCTCCATTGTTTGTAAGGTTATTCTAGTTAATATTAGGGGAGTTAAAGTCCCTCTGTAAACATGCCTTGTCAATATTACTAATAAGATGTGTGTTGCAATTTCTGTCTGCATTGGGTGGTCTATAACACACTCCTAAAATAAAAAAAATAAAATCCAAAAGAAGATGAAGCTCATTGTCCAACTGAAGAAGACTTGTGTTGAGATTATGTTTGACATCTCCTTTTCTGTTCTGTCTATCCTTCCTAAAAAAATGTGTAACCCACTATGTTATACCCATCCCTATCTTTATTTAGCCAGGTTTCCGTTATTGCCATAATATTATAATTATACCCCTCTAAATAAAACTCCAGCTCACTTGCTTTATTTTTGATACTTCTAACATTGTAACAACAAAGCTTCAAAACAATGGCTTAACTCAGAACAGAATAAAACAATTGCAAAGCTAATGCCTGTTCTGACTTTCACTTTCTATAAGACTTTGTGAGAAAGACATTAACCTTACCCAGCAGTAGGCCCTTAAGTATATTAGCCTTTGCCTCCTGGGGAGTGACATCATACTAGGTCGAACTTTCTCTCTAACTGTGGGAATCTGCATGTGTGCCAGCTATGGCTTCTTCCTCTGGACCAAACATTTATTATGCCCACAGGAGTAGCTGCTATAACCACAGCTGGGTGTTGCAGCTGCCTTAAGCAGCTCCTTTCATCTGTAATTAAAAGACCTGTGCTGCATCCTCTTATATAGCAGGGCTCTCACTCCCCTCTTGCCAAATATATTTAACAAAGGAGGAAGTTAGCAATGTCTGCTGAAAAAGCCATCTGGAGATCACTTAACATTAGTGAGGCTGTCAGCTACTGCAAAGCACTTCCTTAAAGTAAACTTGGAGCTAAGTGTGCATCTTTCAAGTATCCAGTATAGCTCTTTTCTTTTTTCCAACAAATAAACTCATGTCAAATAAATGTTACTTCTCTTCCTCACTCTTGCTGGCTCTGCTAACTGCTGTCTTTAGTCTGACAGACAGAACAATAGGCTTCTTAATACAAAGCGACAGAGATTACAGAAAGAATCAATCACGAGCAAACAAGGTCTACGCTGATGAAACATATCATGTGAGTTCAGAGGTCTAAAAGCAAGATGTTCTCAATTTCCCTATTCCAGAGCTACATGTTTTTAATACTTACACTGATTCTTGTTTAATGCATAAAGCAAAACAATAAATGTTAAATACATTCAACCTAAAAACCATGTGGTACCTCTTTAACCCCTTAAAAAACAAGGTTTATAATGTTCATTTTGTAGTTCTGCATGGGTCAGAATGGCTGCCAAACTGTTAAACTATCTAATAAATTATTCAGAAATTTCCCAAAACATTCCCTTGCCAAATGCTTTCAGGATTCTTAAGACTGCAATTTTATTTGGAAGAAATGAACAAAAGAATATTTTAAAACATTATGTAGCTTACTAAGACCTGCTTACTCCAGTTAAAGTTCATGTTTATTGGCAGTGAGAAGTCAAGCAAAATGTCACCTTTTATTGGCTAACTAAAAAGATTACAAAATGCAAGCTTTCAAGGCAACTCAGAGCCCTTCTTCATGCAAGATGTATGTTTATTGGCAGTGAAATTCATACTTGCATGTTTAACCAACATGGAACATGTTGCCACTCTCTGGTACTATGATCAGCTTTAGAAAAAGAGTTTAGACTATACAGGAATATTTCAGACAATCAATAAATAAGTAAAACTAGCTGACGCCCGCCATAGCATGCGGCGGTGTAAGAATAGGAACAGAAAACAGTGAGAAAGGAATTCAGAAATCAAGAAGAAAGAAATACTTCTTGAAAGACACAGTTGTGAATAGGTGTTTTTGCTGGAGATGACAGATAATGAGTCGAAAGATCTAATCTCGGAAAGAGCTTGAATTTCAGCTTCACCACCATAAACCCTAGATGTTGCCATGTATTGATAGTACTTCTGACTTGTGATAACTCGACTTGCGTTGGAAAGAACAACCGGAGGAATGTCTCCAAATCTGTCCCAATGTGATGCAACAATATCTACTGCCCTATGTCATAGTGAGAGTACACTGCCTTCGTCAACCGTTTGTGTCAAGAAATAACATACTGATAAGAACAGGCAGTTGCCGGATCCTGGAATACAGATGACGTTGTGCAAAAAACCTGTCGACAGAGAAGATACTAGATATCGGGCGGTGACATGACAATAATGGGGTCATGAGAGAGGAGCGGGGAACGCGGTAGTCTGAAGGAGAAGTAGGCATATAGGAATCGAGAAATGCTGTGTGGGTGGGACCAAGTTTGAAGAGGAAGCAGGACGAACCAGAAGAGAAATATATATAAGAGATGGTGAAATGTGACAATAGATAACACAAAATGTGAGTATAAATAATTACATGCGTCACAAAATATGTTTTTGTTGCTTATTTCCTTATGTATTTATTTCATAAATTCTTAATTTGTTCTGTTTCAGTGACATGCACACAACATGAAGAACCAAAAAAAGCAGTACTCATTAGAACCCACCCACTAAACTCTGACATGTGAAAGTGACAGTTTCGATTTCACAGCCTATTTCATATTTCATGAATGTCAATGAAATAAATCAGTCAGTCAGTTTCCAACCCGCTATTTCCTAACACAGGGTCACGGGGCTCTGCTGGAGATAATCCCAGCCAACACAGGGCGCAAGGCAGGAACAAATCCCAGGCAGGCCACCACCCCACCGCAGGGCACACACACACATACACACCCACAAGGGACAAGTTAGGATGACCAATGCACCTAATCTGCATGTCTTTGGACATTGGGAGTAAACTGGAAACCCATGCAGACATGGGGAGAGCACGCAAACTCCACGCACGGAGGACCCGGGAAGCAAACCCAGGTCTCCTTACTGCGAGGCAGCAGCGCTACCACTGCGCCACCGTGCTGCCCTCAATGAAATAAAAAATGAGGAAATAATGAAATAAATACATAAAGTTTTGTTGCTTATTCCTTTATTTTTCAGCACATTTAATTATTTATACTCGCATCTCATATTGTTATTATTTATTTATTGTTATATTTCAAGGTATTTTTATTTATTTAATTTTGCACAAAATGTTCCTCCATACTAGACAGGGTGCCAATGCATTTTAGAGTGGCAATCCATAACAGGGCACGGGTGTAAATTACTCTTCAGTCAAATATTAGTGAGTCAACTATAAATCTTCAACAGGTAACAATCCTCTGTTTATTGAAGAAATGCATTTCAATAATAAAAAAAATAATAATATATAGAGAACCTTTCCCATACTGGGTAAATAACATAGAAAAATGTACCAGTTGCAGCTAATAACCTACACATACATATACTATATTACATAGGTGAACTCTCATTTTATTAATGTGTAAGGACATATTTCTTCAGGTACAGAGGCAACACTCAGTTATTTTTAACACATAAAAGGGTAAGGTGTAATTTCAATAAATATTCAAAAGCACTTTAATAACCAGAAATCTGCAACTATCATTTACTTGGGGAATGATAGCAGAAGATTCACTTACACAAATATACAGCTGTAATAGTTTTTTACTTATAAGCCTTTAACACTGTCATGACAATTTTGTTTTAGCAGATAAATACTTTTGTTATCAGGTACCCATAAGTACATCTGTTTGTTATGTGCGTGTGTCATGTCTGATTTAGAACTGTCAGTATGAGACCAATGGAATGATCCTGGACAGGAGCAAGCCAAGGTGATTACTATGATAATTAAACAATTTTAGTTAACAAGCAAAAAACTGATTTCCTATAAAAATGTAATAAACAGACACACTGCATAGCCTTTGTAAGCTACTAGGAAAGTAATAACACTTTTCATTATAATACACCTGCATTAGCAGTATAGAATTGCTTTGGGCAAACCAAAGAATAACACAACAAGGTTACAAAAATTTGCCATAATGGCTAAAAATGTCATTCTTGCCATTTATCCACCAGCAATAACACCTGTACAAACTTTACATTATATTGTAAGGAATTACATTCATATTTAACTTCTCAACAATGCCAAATTTTATTGAATGTTACAGTACATTTAAAAACAAATTAAACAGAAATCGTCACCTGCTTTTGATAGGTGTCTTTCTGTAAATGAATACATCCTCCCTTTGACTTGTGTCACAAACTCATTTGTTTCTGTACAAGACTGTGGGGAACCAAAACCTATGCTAACAGCTAACCCTAGACAACATAAAGACGAGTAAAGAGTACACTCATTTACCATCCATACTAAGTTATAGCTCAACATTACAAACTAAACATAATCCATGTTTCATTAATTTTTAAGCCAATATTCCATGGCTTGAGCTACGACATACAGGAACAGTTAGATGGAAGGGAGCCACAATTCTTCATTGACCACATAAACCCTCTAGCTTATTTATACAATATCTTCTTATTTGGGTGGAAATTAAACACCAACCAGAAAAACATATGAGCATGTGATGAGAGCTATCCTGACAACCGCCAAGAACAGAAGAGCAAAATCAAGAGGAAGTGCTGTGCTGGATTACACTTAAATGCACATTTTATTTAGTAAATTATTGTCAAAACATTGATAAGAAAAAGTTGCATAGTACATACAAGGACTTCTACAGAATTACACTAACCATGATTAACAATCTGATGACAATTGGAATTTTTGTTTTATAAATAAGGCAAGCTATTTGTTATAAATTACATTTCAGTTAAAATGCTAATAATCGATTAACAAGGGATTTTCAGTGAAAATGATATTCACATTGGGATGTTTGCATAACCATTACATTTACAGTGAATGAACTCAAAATGTTAGATACTCAAAATGTGGTGCTATGAGTTCAGAGATGTGCTGTAAAACACCCCTATCCACAAAATGCAATTAGCCTTTGTGAAGGTTATATCAAGGAATCTTTTTTCTTTTTATACTTCGCCTCTAACCTTTTTTATTCCCTCCAAAATGGTAAAAAAAAAAATAGTTACAAAATACTATAATTGAGCTCTACAGGATGATGAAAGAGACAATACAAGGGTGGAAAGAGAGGCCGATCAATCAATAAATTTCCTACCCCTGAAAATAGCATGGGATCCACAGAGAAATCACCTTGACAACAGATAAGGCTGTGTTTACATCAAGGGTCAGGTAGCAGTCAATTCGTTTATGGCATTCCCATGAAATGACCCTAACTTGAAATGACAAAGCAGTTGTCTAGGTAATGTTTCTTTTAGAAAGAAAGGGGGGAAAACTTTCTGCCAGCGGAGCAGCTTCATTTGAAGCCCATACTACATCATGATAAGGCATTAATAAACAATCAGTTAACTGTGGTTATTAAATACAGATAAAATACTTTTCACACATACCTAACCAGTTACAGAAATTGTTTTGTAACTTGCAATTTTAACAGTTTCAGATTTAGGGAAAAATCCAACAAATTATTACGACAGATATCTTTATTGTTACAGGAGAATGTAGTAATAAGTTGTTTATCATGTTGATTAATTAAACCAACAATTAAAATTAAAACAATTAAAGACTTTACTGAAGGGTTTTATACTTTAAAGCTACTTTTGTCTTTAACAATCATAACAGGTATAGTTCAAATGAGATGTATGGGAGTACAAGATCTTGACATCAAGTAAATACGACAAATGACAAGAAATCATGACAAGGCCAATAAATAAATAAAATGCAATGAAACCACTTAAGGCATGCCATGTATAACTGTTGTACTGCTATTGTTACATCACTCTAATTGTATCATTAAATCCTTTGAAAGTTTGATTTTGAAAAATCTTACAGCTCTACTACACATTTTAAATTACCTCACAGTACTTTAATAATAATAATACATTTAAATTATAAAGGATAAGCTTAAAAAACACATCTAAAGAGGCAAAACAAAATACAATCTTTTCTATTGTATAATAAGTTTCCCCCATGTCCTTTATCCTACACATACTACCTACAATTCAGCCAATAAACATTATTAAGAACACAAGTAAATTGAAGCTTTGGGTTATAAGTATAGTATGTGATAATGCACAGTTGGAAGCTTTAAACAATGGCTGCACTGAAGCTGTCAGCTACAAACAATCCAAATTACAGCAAAACTACACAGGGAGTATGAAAAATAAATGTGCATTACAGTCAATGAAAAATAAATATATCTCAAGGAAACTTTAAAAGAGAGGGAAAATGATACCTTAATGATTATGACTTAATGGAGATACAGTAAAAAATGCACTATTTACTTTGAAAGCATTAATTCTGTATGTTTTTAACAAGTATCTGCTCCAACATTCAGTCATAAAAGGGTTGTCATATACAGTACTATTGGTCAAAAGAATACGTCAGTTTTTCTAGATTGTCTTCAAATTTAATTACTCGAAATGCTATGTATGGCACAAAATGGTGAAAGGGTAAGCAGTAAACTGTCAGAGGTTTAAATCTGAAGTTTAAGTTAGCAAAAACTGAAAAAAAGTAAATTTCAGAATATTACAAATAGACCTTTAACAAGGAACAACTAATGGGTTACAACCTACAGATGTTCTGGAACAATTAAAGTAAGTTAAGCCTTGCAAGTTGAAGCGAACAATTTGCACAAGTGTGCCAACCTCTGTTGATTACTTAAAAACCCTGTTTGTCTATATTCAAATAGAGTTGGAACTGACTATATCTCTACACACTCTAAAGTACCACTTTGACAATATTACACTATAGTAAGTTATTACCCTTAGAATTGTAGGCCTTTCATTTAGAGAAACTGCAAAAACAAGACAAGTTTCTGAGGGTCACCAGCTTGTGTGATAGGCACCTCACAGCAAAACAGTTCAAAGAATAGCTTAACAGTGGTTGAAAGAAGGAACTCTGTTTCTACTGTGAAGAGGAGTCTTTGTGATGCAAGCTTGACAGGGTGAGTGGCAGTAAAAAAGCAATTCCTTAAAGGACAATATAGGGCCTTGAAATACCCAGTGTGGACTACTGCAGACTAGAAGAAAGTCGTTTGGCCCGATGAATCAAAATTTGAAATCTTCGGTTCATTACAAAGAATGTTTGTATACCATCAAGTTGGTAAAAGGATGGTTTCTCAGTGTGTGACACCAACTGGGGTTCTTTTGCTAGAGGCAGAGTTGGTGACCTGTATACTGAATTAAAAGGTATACCACAGTTTGACTGTTACAGTTAAGGTCCATAAGTATTTGAACAGTGACACAATTTTCATTATTTTGGCTCTGTATGCCACCACAATGAATTTAAAATAAAGCAATTATTATGTGATTGAATTGTAGATGTTCAGCTATAATTTAAGGGGTTTGTTGTCAGATTTTGTGATTTAGTATTCAGCACCATATAACATCGCCCCTCTCTCTCTTTCGTTTTATACCGTATCTACAGAAATGATAATTTAACAACCAATTCAGATTGACTATAAACTGCCTATTTTAATGGGCGATGCTTACAAACATACAATCTCATAACGTAGTAGTGGTCTTCAGGCACCTGCCCACATAACAGGATAACCTAAGTAAATAACAACAGTTTCTTCTGGGAAAAATACAGGAGATACAGGAGATACAGACTCCAGGAATATTGGTTTCATACAACACAATCATGAACTCCTGAAAGAAATCCTTGTTAATGGTGTTCAGTTGGAGATTATGCATCCTGGATTTGAAATCTACACTCAGTTGTTTTCTGTATAAACTTTGTATGTCTTCCTTTTGTCTTAATGGACTTTCCTTCCTCATTCCAAATGTCTGCAGGTTAGGTTAAACAATGATTCTAGTATGTGTTGGACTGAGCACTGCTATGGATGGGCACCCCATTCCTGGTTGGTTCCTGCCTTATGCCATGTCCCGCAAAGATAGGCTTTACCACTCTTGTAACCATGAATTGGACTAGTTGTGTTTGAAATCGTTATATTTTTATATAGGGGTTTGAACTGTCCAGAAGCCTATGACATCATAAGATGATATTGGGATCAATTTTAAAATTAAGTATGAATACAGTATATACAATATATTTTTATGAATAAAATAAAGTTTGTTTCATATCAAAGCTTCCTGTGGTAAAGGAGTTACAAAAACAAAATCAATTGTTGTTTTCTTTGTTTTAAGAATGAATATATACAATATATTTTAGCGCGGTGCTGCTGATTAAAAGTATCTTAACATGTATTACACATTGTTCTGTACTACATCCTTAAAATTTCCATACTTCATTCCTCTGACTAGCCTCCTGAATAAAATAAAGTTTCTTTCATATCAAAGCTTCCTGTGGTAAAGGATTTACAAAACCAAAATCAATTGACGTTTTCTTTGTTATATATCATACGTATGCAACATTCCAGGACTAAATTCTGTCTGCTCGGAGGATTAAAGACTTTCAAATGGAAAGTAGTTGCAACAATTCAGTCAGAGAGTGGTTCAATTTCTTTGGCGAGTTGAGTGTAATCTAATCAAGGCTTAATTAAAAAAAAAAAAAAGTCTCATTAACAGCAACAACTGATAAAATGGACTCTCCTTTTTAACCTTTTTCAAGGTCTGCTCCATTTGACAGGGTAATTAGCTACAATGAATTACATTGGGAATGTGTTGGATTATGTTTAGCTAAAATGTCAATTAGAAAAAACAGTGGATTTTTTTTCATAAGTTATTATTGCAAAAATACATATCATTAAATCAAAAACAGACGATTTATATTATATACAGTTTATTAACTTATTCCAAAGTCAAAATATCGGGAAATTAAACATGGGACACAGCAGGAACTGAAAACACAAATGTGGATGGATGGATGCTCAGAGATTCAGAGGACTACAACTTAGTCAAAATGTATTATCAGCCATTATCGGCAAACAGATGCAGTTTTAGTCAAATGGAGGTGTGGATTCATTTGCAGTCACTGACCAAAGGTAATATGACATCTCTTAAGTTTTATTGTCCATCACAGTCATGAGTCAGAAGCTAAACACTACATTTTACTGTAATAATGAGACAGTTTGCTTATTAAAATCCTATATTCACGCATATACTTGCTCCTCCTTGAAGCATCACCGAGCAATTCACTACTGTATAATTATAAATTCACAAATTTCTTTTGTTGTCACTAAAATAAGGCATGAAAAATATGCTTTCTAAAACCATGCATGTACAGTGTATGTGGTTGTCAAATACAAGGAAAGTACTTTGTAGTTATATTTGACAAGGCACAGTAGGGAAGGGAGTTCATGGCTTGCTTTAATTGGGAAGCAAAAATTATGAAAAACAGAAAATGAGACAGTTACAGTACATTTAAAATTATTTTAACATCTTTTTTGAAAAGAACAGCTATATGGATTAAAACACCCTTGTACCAGATAACAATAAACAAGGTGAATGAGACTACTGTTTAAAAGACAATAGCTAACTTAACAAAATGTCAGGATTTGGCTTAAAATGTGATTGTGAACGCAAAATGAACTGTAATGAACTGAGTGTTTAGCTGTAAGGAAGAGTCATCTTCAACAGGTATTCATATCACATATTTTGTAAATTATGCTCACATTGCCACACTTTGCAAAAAATTATCACTGGCTTGAAAAAAGAACTGGGATTCAGGAAACTGCCTGCGTTGCGGGCATTCAGAACCTCAGAATGGTATGCAATTAACTGATTCCCATACAGCTTTGGAATTTAAATGGTGAGTCCCAATATATGAGAAGCGGTAGCGTAAATATAGTGGCTTGTTTTCATTGACCAATATGATGGAATAATATCGGTGGCTCTGATCCTTTCATATAATAACTTTTAAGCTACGTATCTCATTGCTAAATATATTCTTCTGCAAAAGTAGTAGTGTCGGAAATGAGGACTTGAATTTAATGTCAGAAGATTGTTGTATCTATAGCTTATGTACTTCAAAACATAGTGCTTGTGAGTTTCACTTATAAAACTGTGTAAAAGGTTCAGAATTTTAAAGATGCTACCTGATGCCAGTACTAAGTATTAAGATTAAGACAGTGAAAATTAAAATGCACAAGCAGAGCAACAGAACCTCTCTTTTGTAAGATGTGATCTTAACCAAGTGAGGGTTTCAATGGCTCTGTTAAAGTCAATTTTTTGGCATGTAGTGTTTTTACAAATCCAATGGCACTTTCTTTTATAACACCACTGCATCTGTGTCAGATCCTGAGAACAGAACTTTGCTTTCAACAAGTAAGAATACATTATAGCAAGCCCTTTTAAAATATGAAGATAACCACGTACTGTATGTTAGACCTGCAAAAAGATGCATTTTTGGCTTCAGTGACAAATCCTAAGAGAAAGATACCTTTTAATCCATGTCTTCAATCTCTCCTATTAAACATTTGGTAGAGACAGTAAAGATGAGGTCACTGGTTCCAGCCCATGGTTGTAAACCAAGATAAATTCTTATCAGCTATGTTACCAGACAAAAACCTTTACTCAGTTCAGTTCAGTTCAGTTCAGTTCTGCAGGATTGTATGGGTCATTTTCAATACAGTGATCCCTCGCTATATCGCGCTACGACTTTCGCGGCTTCACTCCATCGCGGATTTTAAATGTAAGCATATCTAAATATATATCACGGATTTTTCGCTGGTTCGTGGATTTCTGCGGACAATGGGTCTTTCAATTTATGTTACATGCTTCCTCAGTTTGTTTGCCCAGTTGATTTCATACAAGGGATGCTTTTGGCGGATGGCTGAGAAGCTACCCAATCAGAGCACGTATTACATATTAAATAAAACTCCTCAATTATATACAATATGCTTCCGCGCGCTGCTTCGCACACTTAAAAGCTCTAACAGCCCGTATTGATTTTTGATTGTTTTCTTTTCTGTGTCTCTTTTACTCTCTCTGAGAAATACAGGCAGATACATATCCATCATGCAATACCATCAGGGAGGCGTATGATTGGCCCCATTATCTGCTCCTGATAAGGGGGTGTGAGCAGAGGGGCAGTTTGCTTAGAAGATACGGACGCGCCTGTAAAAAAAATGCTGAAAGACTACCTTCACATTGATCCCTTCACTGCGCCGCTTTATCGCGGTTGTTGCATACTTAAAAGCGCTACAGCCCTATTGATTTTTGATTGTTTACTTTACTCTCTTGCTCTCTCTCTCTGACATTCTCCGTTCCTGACGTGCACCTTGAAGAGGAAGATATGTTTGCATTCTTTTAATTGTGAGAAAGAACTGTCATCTCTGTCTTGTAGCACAGTTTAAACTTTTGACTAAAGTGTGTTATTTCATGTGCAGAGGGCTCTAATAATGTTAAAAAACATATTTAGAAGGTCGTAAACAGGTTTTCAATGCTCTAACTGCGAAAATATTAGATTTATAAATAAAGAATCCTACTTCTTGGAAATTCATTTATCTGTCTGGAGCGGATCAACCGCTATAAACAAGGGTTTACTATATAACTGTGCGGAGAATATTTATAAACAGTGTGGGAGAGTTTCTAAGAGCTTAAAATATATAAAAAAAATAATACTACAAACATTGTTTCTACTTCGCGGATTTTCACCTATCGCAGGGGGTTTCTGGAATGCAACCCTCACGATCGAGGAAGGATTACTGTACAGTATATAGATGATCAGTTCAGAAACAGTTCCAACAATATATCTGCCATATCTTGGTTGTTAACAGAGCGATTTAGTGATCAATAGGGGCAATTTGACCCCTAATTTTGTTGCTTTTTTATGAATATTGAAATAATGTATAAGAATATTAACATGTTATACTTCTATCATTTTAAAACAAAAAAAAATTATATTTATAATAAATTCAGTTAGTGGATACCTCATAGTGAAGAAAGATTTCATAGTGTATCTCATAGGCAATGTGACCTTTAAACAAAAGATTAAAAATGCACATCTTAGGTAAATATGCCTGATATTATAAATTGTAGACAACTCATAAACTCCAGAATATTTAATATGTATATATAAGAGCTTTACCACCTAAGAAATAACACAACTCCAATAATATTGATCTAACACCACTGCATTAAAAACAGTTTTCACAATTTGAAATTAATCAGGGCCACAAGTAGTACTAGGTTGTTATACAGTGTTAGCCATTATGAATGTAGAGAAAAGCCAAGCAAAATGACACCTTTTATTGGCTAACTAAAAAGATTACAGTATGCAAGCTTTCGAGGCAACTCAGGCCCCTTCTTCATCTTGCCTGAAGAAGGGGCCTGAGTTCCTCGAAAGCTTGCATACTGTAATCTTTTTAGTTAGCCAATAAAAGGTGTCATTTTGCTTGGCTTTTCTCAGGGCCACAAGAAAGATATATTATTTAACACTGATGCATTCCACATCAAGCATTTTTTTATTTGTATTCTGTGAGAACTTGTTGTCTGTGAGGAGTGTTCGTGTTCTGTCCATGTTTGCATGGATATCTCCTTGTGAAGTACAGTTTACCACTCACCTCCTCAAAGACGTGTGAGTTAGCTTTATGGCTGTTTTTAAACTGGTGCAATGTGTGAGTGTGTGTGAGTGGGCCCTGTGTCAGACATGTATCTTGTCCTAGGTTATTTCCTGCCTAGTATCCAGTGCTGCAAGGATACACTCCAGGGCCCTGCAATGCTGAAATGAATTAGGTGTGTCAAAAATGTTACACAAGAAAAGAATTTAGGTCATACAGTATGTACTGAAAGACAACCTCAGTATTATTGTACACTCTACAACAGAAGATACTGGGGGATGCCGACTGACCAGAAAATGAGTGCAAACCACAATTCTGTCTTTATGCAGTTAAATATAATAATTGTTTACTTTAGGAACATGTGAATTATAATGAGTTAGTGAAGGGCTATGTCAGCATGAATCTGCAAAAAAGGAAAAAAAAAAAATATGAAAATGTTATGTTAGCAAAAGAACATTTCTGTTGTTTAGCCTTCATCACGGGTGTGACTAAAAAATACTGACCCTGAGTTTTGTTTGAACTGTCTGCTTATAATCCTTGCTTGATTGCCTGAACCTTTGCACTACAGTCTAAAGAGGCACCTGTAAATAGTAAGAACTCGTCTCCTACAAGGTGGTTAATGTCTAATAAACCAATGGCATAAAATACTGTGGGAGTAGGGTCTAGGGTTTGCTAAGACACTCGCTCTGATTAATGCGCCTTTAGACTTAAATGTAAATTAAATTATGAACCTACTTTTTCATATTCAGGTGGGTTTTCCAGTTTTTTAGTATTCTTTCTTTTCAATCAAGAAAAACAGTGGGAAATGCAACAAAGTGATAAACATGTGAACAGCAGTTTATTTATATATTTTTTTAAATACCATATCAAGAGATAGTATTTTGTATAACATCTTTTCATGTTTAAGAACAGACCATAAATCTAGTATATATTTTTAAAATTGAAAATATATTTTTTTATTGTTTAAGCACAGGCAGGTTAAGTAACTTGCACAGGGTCAACAAACAATACACTAGTGAGAAATTGACCTGCGGCTTGGTAGTTAAAAGCCAATGTTGCAGTTGTAAAGCAACACTGCCTGTCTACCTTAAACTTAATAGACAAGCATGCTTATTACTGCAATAATCTGAGATTGCTATAATTATTTGAAATATTGATTTAAAAAAACATTATATTTCAGCCTTCTTCTCAGCAAGCAACCTTTCGAATGCTGTGTCAGATGTCTTGTGTCATTTCACTTGCTGCTGCCCTGCCTCCACTTCTGGAAGCCTGGTAACTGTGGTTACAAAATTTGACACTAATGACTAGTGAACACCACCAGCAGTCAGCTAACTCTCCACAGGGACAGGAATCAGGACTTATTTGTGGCAACCAGTGTAAAAGGCTCAACCCATAAGATTTAACATATATTGTCCTCCCACCTCAGCGACACAGTCCTGGTTGGCAAGGAATGCTGAAAGCTGAAATCAATGTGCTGTGATGGCTACTGCTTCAATAATGGATTTTTGTGAACTGATTCTGACAGTTATAATAACTGCAAAAGTAAGCATCTGGGCGATTAGAATTTCCCTGACAGCTATTGTCAGAAAATGATTATGTCAAGCCACCAAGACAGCTTGCTACAGTAACTTTCCTATTACAAAGAGGTGGGTGGCACAAGCAAATCTCACCCTAGAAAAAAAGACAACTTTAGATTTAATATGCAAGTCTCAATGTAGGTATAAAATATTTACATTTAGCATCAGTGTATTTTATTTTTTGCCACAGGTGTACTACTAGAATCATCTCATTATGTAAACAATAGTGCCGTTTACAAAAATGTTACTAAGAGACTCAGAATAAAGAAAATGGAGAAAAAAAAAAGTATTTTTGTCACACAGTTTACATATTGAAATACCAGTACAAGTAAAATGTGAATCTTTTGTGGACTGAAACATAAATAGTAAAACATACCTACATTAAACAATTAGTGATAAGAATAATTAACATTCTTAAAGAACACTCCATCACTTCAAATGTGTTAGATAGAGGTTATATTTAAAATCAAAATAATGTTGATGATTAACAGCATGACTGTCCTGGGTTAAACTTAATGAATTACAACAGAATATTCCTGCATATATGTGAAATAAAATAATATACCAATGTGCTAAATAGTTGTCAATGGATTTCTCAATGCTTTTCCTGGAGCGTAAATGTGAATATTGCAGAATTGTGCTGCATGCAAATAAAGGAAAGAAGCAAAACAAGCTGGTTTCTTCACACTTCCTGTACAAGGTGATTTTGCCAATTCCTACATATTCATCAGGTGCATATCACAGACTGTGACAAGCATTTGATTCTGGCTGTCTACAAGACATGGTGCATGCATGAATCACTGTGTCAGTTATTTAAACTAAGAGAAGCAGCAGCACTAGTGACAGTTTTGATTCGTTCACAGTTTCTACATGTGGGATGCATAAAATCACACACAGCCACATGCGTAAAAGTGTCAGATGATTTCTGCAAAGCCAATGTTAGGAATAGCACAGCATTTTCTTTATTAACTTTCATAATGTGATAACCATACGGCTGGGATTCCATTAACAAGCACAACTCCTAAATAGATTCTTAAACTCGTATATATTATTTATTTTTGAAAATATGTTGTTAGGCCATCTGTTACATGTACACAGTACAAGAGCTTTTCAAAACTGCTTATATTAAGCAGTATGAAATGCCCTTCTAAAAAGACCCCAAAATAATAAAAAACAAACTCCAAAATAATGTGCTGCCTTAAGTTGCTGAATTCATTGAAAGATAAAAAGTACTGCGCACTAAAGTCAGCACACTACAAAAAGGTAGAGTATGAAACCCTTAAATAACATGTTCCTAAAACCTACCAGAAAAATAACTTATGTAACAGTCCACTATATGTTTTTATGCTACAATGAAATAATGCAATAATCCTTACCTCTTGTCACAGATGATACATATGCGGTGTTACATGCTTGTGTGTTGTGAACATTTAATTTTGCCTGCAGTTTCAGTACAAACAGATCAACGGAGCTTTGTCTTTATATATTTTTCTTCTTACTTTTAATTCTTCCATTATTTTCTATACAGTATATATATAAAACATTATCCCACAGGTATGACACTCAAAATCTTGCAGGATTGTACATTTATAGTACCAGAAGGAATATCAAAGCAGATACAGGGAGGATGTGAAAGCACTACACAGATAATGGTCAGGATTCAAATCCTAGACATGGAAAATATGAGGCAGCAGTACTACTCACTGTGTCATCATACCACCACAGTACTGTAAATGAATACAGTATACAGTAATCCCTCGCTATATCGCGCTTCAACTTTCGCGGCTTTACTCTATCGCAGATTTTACATGTAAGCATATCTAAATATATAACGCGGATTTTTGCTGCTTCGCGGGTTCTGCGGACAATGGGTCTTTTTACTTCCTGTACATGCTTCCTCAGTTGGTTTGCCCAGTTGATTTCATACAAGGAACGCTATTGGCGGATGGCTGAGAAGCTAACCAATCAGAACAAGCAGTTAAGTTCCTGTGTGCTGAATGGCTCAGCGAAGGCGCGCTGAATTTTATTCCGCGGCATTAACCAGGAAGTCTTGTCTCGCTCATTCAGCAACAACGTGTTTCGCTGTGTAAAGAGTTAACTTTTGTGCTCTTTTGTGTTTATCTTTGTGCACAGTCAAGCCCTTCATTATGGCTCCAAAACGATCTGCTCCTGCTACTGTTTCAGGGGCGGTGCCCATGCGCCAATGGAAGATGTTAACGATTGCCGAAAAGGTAAAGTTTTGGATATGTTGAAGGAAGGGATAAGCTACACCGCTGTAGGAGGCCATTACGGAATCCTTTTTATTTAAAAAGTAGGAAAGGAGTATAAGATCTATGGCCTCAGTGTCCTTTTAACCAGGGTGCAAAACGAGTTGTAAGTGGATGTAATAAGGCAGTAGTCTGGATGGAATCTTCTTTAGGGATTTGGATTGAAGAAGAACAATGGCAGTGCTACACAGTCGCCTGAACAGGCCCCTTTAGAAGAGCTGTAACGCTCTCCTTTGTTGTGCAGTAAAACTAAACTCATCGTTATTGGACAAGTCATCGTGTCATTGTTGGTGAGTAACCATAATTAATTTTCTACTTACAGTACTTAGTACATGTACGTACATTTAGTGTCACTGTACACACATTTACTGTATACAATTTTTATTGCATTGTACGTATTTATTTCTGGTGGCCTGTCTATCGTAATGGCTGTAACACATGTGATATCGTAGACACTCAATATCTTTAAAATAATATTTAACTTTTTCTGTATAAAAACAGTGTGTTTACATACATAATTTCAATGTATATTACCTAATATCTAAGAGAATACAAAGGGTTTATGCTGTATAGCTGTGCGGGGAATATTTATAAACAGTGTGGGAGAGTTTATAAGGGCTTAAAATATATAAAAATAACCATACAAACATATGGTTTCTACTTCGCGGATTTTCACCTATCTCTTTTGTCTCTGGAACGCAACCCAGACGATCGAGGAGGGATTACTGTATAATAAAATAATAAAATACTTTGGGATGGTGATTGCTATAGAACAGGCAGCATCAGTGGTTATCACTGCTGTCCCACAGCTCGGGCACAAACTGTGTGATGTTTTCATGATCACCCCATGTTTTACTGGAGTTTCCTCTGGTACTTCAAAGGTCTTACTCTCATATTCAATAGATGTTATTTTAACATTTTTAAAAAAGCAAGAATAAAAAAACAAACAGCAAAATAGTGAATACTTTAAAAACTAAAGTTATTTTTATTAGCATTAACTTGATCTAGGTAGATGCGGTGGGCTGGCACCCTGCCCGGGGTTTGTTTCCTCCCTTGCGCCCTGTGTTGGCTGGGATTGGCACCAGCAGACCCCCATGACCTTGGGCGCCAGCCCACCGCAGTGTTTAATAACAATCTTTATTATTGTTGTTAGAGCTACTACATTCTTTCTAATTGAACCTGAAAGGATATTTAAAATTCACTAGGATATAATTTTAACATGATGACTATTAATGTAGTTTCTGTAAACACCTGTTTCACTATACAATTTGTATCTCTTCCTTTCTATAAATATTTAGTTTACCTGACACAGCATGTAAGTAAACTGTGCAGCATTTTAGGTGACATTGCCTGTGGCAGGCTACTTAGTGAAGTACGTGTCCTCACACAAACACTATCATCGGTAAACATTAGTGTCGACAGGATTTATAGTAGCGCTAGTCTGGAGGGTCTCTTACTTTTGTACTGAACATTCCCCTGATAATTGCACAAAGCAATATGTCTTCATGTAGCTACAAATACTGAAGTTAGACAAAAACATTTATATTTAATTGAGCTATTTCACAAATAAACATTTTTTTTCCCAATTTTATCTTGTACATGCACATAACATAATCTACTATGCTACTGGAGAGTGATGGTATCTTACATGATCGTAGCAAACTAGGCTTTGTTTTGGCTGTGTAATTACTGACAGTTAAAACTTTTCCTAATCAGATGTTTCTACTGCCTCCTTAATTATGTAAAGTTCTGGAATGTGGCTTTGAATTCTTACTGTTGAAAATTTCTTATTTTTCAGGAAGGTTTCTCACTAAATGCTGAACTCTTTCTCTCAATAAATTTCTTTTGTTTTCCCTTTCCCAAGTAACTGGAAAAACTGGTCACTAACTAGAATATCTAGTAAGTAAGAAATCTGAAACCACCTTCAAACTATGTCTTAAATGCATGAAAGAATTGCCCAACTACTTATACTAAAGAGCTGAACTTCACAAAATATATTTTTCAAAAAATTGATTCTAATGTTCAAGTTTTAACAGACAGTGAGGCACACTCACATTTGAGTGGAAGGTATGGCTGAACTTACATAATCTGGTGATTATGTCCATATTCTTTTTTGATCATGTCCATTTTAGTTTGTTTAGGGCATTGATAAAATGTACTAGGTGTGAACTGCCTCAAGAAACATTTACTACTGTCCTGTGACTTCTCGCTTTGATCTGGCCCATAAAATAAGTGCATGTTTTTCTTCCACCTGCAATTACAAACATTTTACATCTCAACAACCTTCAATTTTCCACAATTGGAATTTTTTTGACCTTTGCTCTATAGCCACTAGTTACTGTAACATTTTTTTACCCGTTTCCTAAAAGGATCAACTGTTATTATTTTATTATTAATCTTAAAAGATAGATAGAAATCAATCTAACTGGTTGGGGGAAAAAAAGAAAAGAAAATGAAGTCATAATCTGTATTAAAGCATTAAAACAGATGACTTTTTGTCGGTTTTATGTAAGTAACCTACTAAATTATAAATGTTTTTTTTTTGGCTGCCCTCTCTTTATGTTTTTTAATTATCTATTTGCTTTTCAGGAATCACTCAGTCTTGCCAAAAAAAAAACTACCACCAATTAGCCCCAATTCAACAAATTCAATAAATGACAAAGACCTGGATTAAAATTAAAAATCTTCCTACAATTGAAATCACAGTCACGTTACCATGTTGCACTGAAATAATAAATAATTAAGTCTCTAACTAAAACATATTAACGTAGCAATCTAAAAGCAGCACTGGTAGAAAAGACTTAATGAAACAGTGCTCTCTAAAGTAAGCTGTGTGAAAGATATTTATCTGAGAGATAAGAACATGAATAAGTCCATCTCAAAACAAAGTTCTGCAGTCAATTATAAAGGAAGACTTGCTCATATATATATATATATATATATATATATATATATATATATATATATATATATATATATATATATATATGGTACCTCACGGGCTGGACCGGGATTGCAGCCAGAAGAGGGAATGGTTCCTTACCCGGACGGGAGGCTCCTGCAAGGCACTCAGGCATCCCAACCAGGGAAGAGAGAGGGACCAGAAATTGGAAAAGGTTACTTGGGACATTCTATTCCCCCAAGATACTAGATGGCAGCAACCCTTCAACCTGTTCTGGAACCAGCAAGGAATGCCAGGAGATATAGTTCAGCAGTGCAGCCCTGCTGGGGTCCGTGGGTGGCGCAACGGGGCACTGCAGGGAGATGTGATCCCTAATAAGTGGGACTTCAGTATAACCGGTAAGTACTTCCATTGGGCAATGGCCCTGGTAGCAGAAGTAATCCCAGGTCCGCTGTACAAGGGACCTTACTCCCTTATCGAGGCAAGTTAGAGCTGGGAGGAAGGAAGGCAACAATCAACTGGACAGCAGTGCAGTGGTGAGAAGAATTGAGAGGAGAGAGTATTGAAAGAGCAAGAGAAAAGAAAAACCTGTATTTGTGTTTGTGCTACTTTTGAAGGACTTTTAATAAATGAACCTTCCATTATTTGAACCCAGGACTGTGCTGACGTGTTTGTGTTGGGGTTTGGCATTCACTGATCCCCGGTTTCCATTGCCATTACTACACATACTCCTTTATTGTGTGCAACATTTTATTATGCTCGTCTATCAGTTAATATTTCACTGTGAAGTTGACAGATTATTGGATTAATCTCTGTATGGAACTAAATTTTTTTTATTATTACTACTACTACTACTACCAAAAAGGGTCATCACCTGTTTAGTAGTTTGTACCTCTAGAAGCTGGGTTTGTCTTCAGAAAGATAGCATAAACAGAAGTGCTCATGTCACCACTTCACCATTTCTTCATAATGGGTAGATGGAATGCATTTGGTGTTTTCAAAATAAGGAAAGACTGATGTTTTTAGACTATATTTAAGAGTCTTGGCACTGTCATCAGAGAAGTCGCTTTGAATTAATTTTTACACTTCTATTTCTCAACATTTATGTGGTCATTTATTTCTTTACGGATATCGGACTGCTCAGATGATTGCCAAACCACAGTATTTTCATGCATATGCACACACTCTCAGGTACCCATATATATTAATAGCACACCTTTAACTGGACTATTCAGTTATGCCGCTATATTGTACTGATAATGGAATATTAGATGCATTAAACTGCCTAAATAAATTAAACAGAGCAGTGCCTATAGTATCAATATGCTAGAGTAAGGAGGATCCCTCTTCAGCCACACCAGTACAACAATTCTTCTACTGTTACTTGGCTGGCAGCCCAGGCCTGTTATTTTATTAATAATGGTCATGGATGCAGAATTAATTAAAATAACTGGGTAAGGTTCCTTTTCATAACATTGCATAATGCATGTAACTGTCAGACAGGTCAACTTTAACTGAAAAACAGATCTAAAACACAGAACAGAGATTTGCTAAATAAAAGCTATCCTGTACACAAAAGTGCTTCTTTTTTTGATTCTGAAAATAGCTAAAGAAAACAAATTAAGAGACTATTAAAAAAACTATATTTGGTTAGTTTGTAGAAAATGATCCATTTTAATTTAGGTTCAAGAAAGCAGTTGTAAATCAAAAATAAATAAAGAATGAAAAAGGCTTTTTGAGCCTGAAAATTCCCAGGTTGCTGAAGTCAAGGGTCACAATTTTAGGGTTACAGGAAATACACATCAAGATATATTACAAGAACCATCACTGGGTTGAACATCCGTGCATCTTAGGATAGACTTATGTGTTATTCAACCTATAAAGGAAGTCTTTGGCACATGAAAGGAAAACAAAAAATGTATTTAAAAAGATGCAGACATGTGAACAGCATACAAACTCTTCACAGTCAATCACCAGGGCAGAAGTCAAACACCGCTTTGAAGCATCAGGTAGAAATGCTAACCATATTGATATGAGGATGATCAAACTTAACCGCATTTGCTTCTTCTATAAAATCCCACAAAGGTAGCACACTTAGATGAACAGTTCACACCACTCTGTCATTAGCAATGAGGAACTCACAAAGCCTTTTATTTGAAGAGGACTTTGACAGAGCAATAACAAACTTTTCCTACATTCTTCATTTACCAATTAAAGAATATAACATAATACCATAATTAACTTGAACATGTAATGAGACCCTTGGACTCACTAAGTGTTCACAACACCTTTAGCATTAATAACTACAAAGCGATGTCTTCTGTCATTTGCAATAGCACATAATACTGTGGATGAATACCATCCTACTTCCTCATGCACATCTGTAAAAACTAGGTGAAATCAGGACTCTCTTGATGCTTTCCAATTTGTGATTAAACACCTTTATAAGGGTTAAGTGTGGATTTTTATTAGGTTATTCAAGCACTATTTTATAATTAGACACTCTGATACTGTCAAGCTTGCACATTCTTATTACAAGACATTCTGACTTCTTAATTATCCCCATTAATATTTATATAACTTGTCAGAACCTCATTTGTAAGCATCATGATTCATTGTAGTTTATTTTGTTGGGATTGTTATTTTTGGCTTTATTAAAATTTTGCAATTGTGTCACTGTTTCTTTTAGTGTTTTTCTCTAAATGCACTAGCATTCTTAATTTTCATGGGTGTTGTCATATTGTTGATGGCAATAATGTCAATTGATGTGGACTGGCAATGACATAATATGTGACACAGAGTCTCATAGCTGTTATAAAAGATGATAGCATGTACAGACACACTTCCTAATATTGGAACATTAAGAGTCAATCTCAATAGCTAGTCCCTATCCTTCTGACTTGTCTCTCAGTAATGATGCAGATTTATTGGTTTAGTAAATCATGTGCAAATGGCACAGAGAATCCACTTACTGATTGCAACATATGGGTGTCATGTCTCTTATAATAGAGAAATCACTTCAGAAATAGTTTGGTGCAAGAACAAACTAACCAATGTATAATAGCAGTACAGCATGCTAAATGCTATCAGTTGACATGGTGTCTTGACAGCAAATGACAAGTGGAGGTTGGGCACTCTGTGCTCCATGCCATGAAGGGTAAGACTAGAATGAGTAAATTAAACACTTCATACAAACAGCCAATCAACCTGCCACCATCGACCCATTCTATAGAGGATATGGTGAATGAGCATGCTAAGTTTTGGATACCTATTAAGAGAACAGGGTGGAAGCACTTTGCTTTAAAAACTTCATACTGAAATCAGAACAGCTAGTAGTCAAAGACCAAGCAAAATTCAAAAATTCAAGTGTAGGACGGCAGAATTGTAC
Source organism: Polypterus senegalus (assembly GCF_016835505.1). Classification (NCBI taxonomy): domain Eukaryota; kingdom Metazoa; phylum Chordata; class Cladistia; order Polypteriformes; family Polypteridae; genus Polypterus; species Polypterus senegalus. Next base: position 35,658,993 of record NC_053169.1, on the reverse strand, counting down.
TCGGCTATCCTAAGGATACATCTGGTAATGACATCTCACATGGGAGGCTTCATAAATACCACAATGCAATGTTTACAAAAATCAACTTGTCCATCAAAGCCTGAATACTTGCAAAACAATACGCCATGAAGTAAAAGGAGTGTTGTGTACTGTATAGCCCACTGCTATCTTGCATCTTTAGCATTTACTACAAGAAACCACTAAACCTATTCTTTCAGAGTGTTTTTCATGTTTGCACTTTATGCAAGCATTTCAGCCTGTCAGGAAATGAAGATCCCTATGCTCTAAATTGTTCTTAGCCTGTAGGTAAATTCACAACACTGATGAATCTTTTACATATGCATGGTCAATTTTTCCTTTATTAACTCATTTCATACACAATCATTATTAGTGTCCTTGAGTTTATATTATGGAAAAGAATCTAACAATAACATGGGCTATGATTTCAAACGCATATGCTATTGTTATTTGTAAAATAAAACACAGAAAAATGTGGCAGACTTCAAGTGTGCAAATAGCCCGCAAACCTGGCATTGCTGAACATTCAGGCTGCAATTACTGCAAGATATTAAAAATGACATAAATCTCCTGCTGGACAACAAGGCCGTTTTGACTTGTTGCTGTTTCAAGGAGAAAGGTCAAACCGAGGCTGCAATACATAGATTAGTTAGGACCTGAGTATAAATGTCACCAGATGCCCTTTTCTCTATGGTTTATGACTGAGCCAGGGAACACCGTACATTTATTGTGGTGCCTATATTACCATTTGTATAAAAAAAATACATTAAGTGCTTCCCATAAATTTTATTAACAACAACTACCAAATTATTTATGGTAGCTCAAAAATGCTTATCTACAGGATGAAGTATGCACACAATTCCTAGCATTAGAATGCATGTTTTAACAGGGCAGTGTGTTCTTTTAGATAAAATGTATATGTTTTATGCATTACCTTATATAAAATCTGTTTTTCTGTGCAAATATGAAGTTCAACAGAAAAGTAAGTTACAAAGAACTTAACAAATGATGTTGTGCCTCTTTCTCTTATCTTACCTAGTCTAGATGCCTGAGTGATAGTCACTAATACAGGCAGATTAAAAGGCCAGAATGTACATTTCAAATATCAAGAAATTTGTATTACAAACAGTATGCAGATTTATTTCATGTTTATGTGGTGCTATATATTATATTGCAGTGTTTCTCAAAAGTTGGTTGCGGGCTTCCAGTGGGTTGTGAGATGCCATTGTTTAAAATGGTAGTAAATTAAGGTGAGTCACACACCTATAGCTCTGACAATCACACTTGCCTTACCGAGTGAGGAAAAAAAAAAAGCTCTGCTGATTGCACTCGATTCACCAAGGGGGACACCCAACACTGTGACATGGTGAAAAATTGGATCACAACACTAAAAACACTGAGAAAACTACTATACAGTATATGTAGAAAACAAAACAAAGTGTAAATATTATTTGCCTGAATTTCATTTGCAAATTCTAGTAATACTGCTACAAATGATATTGCTGCTTAGCACAAAAATCTAGAATTTAATCCCAAAATAAATGGGGCACTGCACTAATATTAATAGCTCTGTGTGCAAGGAGAACGAACACCAAGCATTATTGGTAGGTTTCACTTTTTGTCAGAAATCATAAATATACTGTGACACTTTTGTGATATTTGCTGAGTTCACATTTGAATGAAAAGAATGAAAGAATGAAAAGAATGCATCTTCTGAAAAAAACATCTTTTGTTTGCATCTTGCAAACTGCCTGAAGAACATTCAAGAATTAAGATGTGTCTAGTTTTTGGAATAGGATATGGGGTAAGTGATTATGGACACAGAATGCATCATTTTTACACTGAATTATCAACATGCCAAATATTTCCTTGCAATGCGTTATTCCTCATTAATATTCAGATATTTATTTAAGTCTAACCATACATTGATGATCTTAACGTGATTATCCTGTGCAAAGTCATGGACTGCTTATCCAAATCTGCAAGTTTTGTGTAAAGATAATCTGCTTAACATTTTTTAAAATTTCCTTTAAATGAGATTTTGCATGTGTAAGAAGTTCCTGCATATACAGAATTATTTTTTCGCGAGTAAACTAATGATAAGACAAAAATAAACTGAAATGCTTAAATTGATGCATTCTGTCTAAATGCAAGAATAAATTAAGTCTGACAAATGAGAAGAGAGACTGTTCATGAAGCTTGTATTGTTAGCTAGCACAGTAACTAAGCTGTCCCATACCGATCCAAACACACTATAAAAGATGTCAAGGTTTCTGCTTCATCAACACAACTTTGCAATTTGAAGAAGTGCATCCTGCTCCAGTCTTAAATGCATGCTCTCTTAAATTCCAATAGTTCCCTTGAGTACATGAACAACTGTTTTATTGAAAGAATATAACAATATACTCTAACATGAGACAAGTATATCAACATAAATGCCTAACTAACAGGCGTTAAATAAAAAGAGCAAACAACAAGCAAAGGTTCAAAAACACAAACACATAAGAAACTATTACGCCTTGACGTGCCTGTTCTATACCAAAAGTGGCAATGAATTCCAAGAGACACGATCAAGACTACTTTTCACTGCTAATTTTGAACAGCCGCACCAAAAGTACTTCCCTATGTTTGGAGCTGTGTGTATGTGTACAGTAGATTATAGGTCTAAACATATGATAAGGTAAAGATCAGTACAGTGGAAAACAATTACTGGCAAAATTTCAAAATGTTAGAATCAATCATTATGAATACGTTTTTTTGTCAACATTAATCTCTACTTTGTTCCAGCAGAGATTCCTAATAGACAAAAAGCACCAGTGAAAACAGCAGTGTTATACTATGCCCACCCATTCATCTATCCATTCTGATTTATCCATTTCTGAGTCCTAAAGAGGAAATGCCCATTCCAGCAGCATCAAGTCCAAAGAAGGAGTCAGTCATTTTTTGGATATTGGTTCATAGCAAACTACACTCTTGCCCACATACACAATCTACGCTAATCTGAATTTACAAGTTAATGTAACATGCACTTCTTTGGGATAGAGGACTAAACTGACAACCTGGAAAAAAGAAATGGTAGAAAGAGAGAATAGGAATACTCCACACAATGTAGATACTTGCCAGCCTAGAGACCAAAGGAGAGTAAGTAAAGGCCTAAAGCTTTATAATAATTTTTTGCTGAACACTGTACATCTGGTGCTATGGAATATACTATAAATTATCTATATGGAATGCAATCAGTTAGGATATGCATATGTTAAGTTGGTTAACCTCATTATGCACTAGAACTGCAGACAAAAGCCATGTCACCATGTACTTACACACAGCCAAATACACTTAAGGCACTGCGTGCAATACTGAAATGGCTATTATGCCATGCAAAGTAAGGTAATTGCATGCTATGAATCAATCTGCGACCCTGCAACAGGCTGCCACTGTAGCTCTAGTCACTTAAGACCAGAGATGGCTGAAACAGACAGAGAAAAGCAATGCACCCCAGCAAATTAAACACTGTCAGTGATACAGTATCAGCAATCACAGTCACTTTCGGTTATCAATTATCATACTTTTCAGCATTAATGAAAACAAGAAAATACTAACAGCTGCAATGGGCTCCTATACCTTTTCTTAAAAGGTCCTGTTTTGTCAAATACGCCCAAGGTTCGTCAAATATTTTACAAACCTAATAAACAAGTATTGTGTGATTCAGAATATCATAACCATCCATCCATCCATCCATCTCCCAAACCCAATTATTAATGCAGGGTCACAGGGAAACAGAAGGCTATCCCAGCACTGTAACATCTTTTAAAAATTATTTTCATGGACCATCCTGCCAAATTTGATTTTTAGGCTTTCAGGGGCAGAGTCATGGCTTATAGGTAAGTGGTGGTTAAGCAATGCATCATCCAAAAGGGTCATTTGTTCACCTAATGAAAAATATGTAATAGGTTGACAAAATGAAAAATAAGATTTTTAGCTTATCTTGGCATTAGGCTACCCTTTCTAAATGTCTAAATATCTATCCCAGAATGACATTGTAGTGATACCAGTGTGGTGTTCAAAGCCCCATGTATTTCACACATTTTAAACTAAGGGCCACATAACACAAGCTAATAATCCTATAATGTTTCCAGGTATAAAGGATAGTACAGTCTATAAATGAAATAATAAGTGACAACAGCTTTGTCATGATAAAATGCACATATTTACATGCAAAAAAGAAATAAAATTGTGATACAACATATTGTTACTCAATAACTGTATTCACATGTGATTTTAACACAGTAGATTTAAACATTTTCCTCATCTGTGTGGAAAATAGTGACTAGATGAAACCTGATAGTCCCAAAAAGTATTCCTAGTTCCCAGATGCATGCCATTTCTTTTCTCTGCAGGCAAAATCAGTTTCTTCATTTATTCTTCTTGAATTTTACCATAGAGTCCTGAGGTTTGTTACCATCTGTTGAACATACACATGCATACTCTGGGTCTCCAAAGTAAAACCATACATTTACTGTACTATACTTGTTTTATTTGTAATCCGTATAACACAATTGTTTGTGAAGATCTCTCTTGGCTAAGACTCTCCCTTGAACACGTAACTACTGCTTGCTGCAGTAATCCCAAATCTTATACTGTGCTCAATGAGACTACATATTCAGATGTATCACACCCATAAGCTACCATATCCACCATATCTTTTTTAAAAAACAAATAATAATAACACATTCATGAATTCCCTGTTGCATTCAAAACCGACATTCTTTGCATTACATAATCAAAAGTGTTTTTCATCTTAACTATTCTACATGTTATAGAAAATCTGGTTATCTATTCTTTTTAAAAAAATACTTTGTTATACTGCTCAGTAGACAAAATGCCCAATAATTGTTTGACTGCACTATTATAATAATAAATCTTCAACAGAAACATAATAGCATAATTATGAAAGGTGATAAATTGTAGTGAAATAAAGATTTTTCCTGGTAAATATTCGTAACTCACTGACTGAATTAAAATGTTATTAAACCCTATAATAATAACATATGGCTATCAAGATTTGCAAAAAGATCTTGTAAAAGCACACTAAGGACAAGTTACAATTTCATAATTTTGAACAGGGAACAAAATACTCAACAAATGAAAAGTTCCCAAAGCTATGTACAACATAACAGCCTATCAGCAAAAAAAAAGAACCCGTACTCCAACATCAGCTTTCCATGAAGTCAGCAAAACCACAAGAAATGAAATTTCAGCAAAATTGTTTATCCTTGAAGTATAACATAACCAAAGGCCAGTTTTTTAGTAATAAAAATCTTGTGAGAAGAAAAAGTTGATGTTTTTCAATTTTTATTTTATAAAATATGTTAGGTGTTCTTCATGACAAATTTTACCTTACAATTTTTTCATAATATGATTCCTTATTTAAAAAGTGGTCAAAATCTTAAAATGACACTCCCTGATGTTGCTATAAGAATTTAACCAACATTTACCTTGATTAATTTCAATTTGTGCAATTAGTATTTATTGTCATAAAGCTTAAACTGACATGATAGTGTGGTGATGCACTTATTTCAGTCAAATTATTGTACATTATATGAAGCATGAAATTCTAAGATTTAGCAAAATTATCTCCAGCATTTCTGTATACCTGGTTTCATATCCTGAACAGAATTCTGCTTTCTCAATTGCAAATCTAGGCTTTGATTAAACCTTCAGATTGTATTAGCTCATGCATTAATTCTGCACATTTTCAGTTCCTCAGTTGGCCAAGAGGTAGCCACTACCTAAGCATTCTTGCTTGTAATCCTCTAAAAACACAGCAAGGGATCATCAGCTACAATGGTCCACAAATTCTAATAAAAGTGCATACTAAAGGGTACCCAATAATTTCATTGCTTACAGCTGGACTATCGAAGATAATCAATCATCTACTTAGCCTTTACAGGGAATCTCATTCCTTCTACGCATTCTAAAGTCAGGCACAACATCAGCACCAGTGGGCCTCTACATAAACTGTGGACATTTTCTCCTCCTAGCAAGCAATAGCTAATGACAGAACACATATAACACACATGTTCATCCTGAATCATTAAACAAAACTGTTTAACTTCATTATGAATAACAAAAATGTCATTATCAAGAAATAATTTTGACTGATCTTACCTTTTTTTTGTCCCTCATTGAACCCTTGCCTCTGACCATAATTTTACATCCTGTCTCTGCTTCCAACTGCTTCGCCGTTAGTCCTCTAGGTCCAAGAATTCTTCCGACAAAATTAAACTGAGGAAATGATGAATAACAAAGCAGTTACAAAAGTAAAATTGACAAATGTATTTTACTTGAGCTAGATGCAAAAAATTGAATGTGTGAGTACAGAAATTTGTACCACTAGACAATTTAATATCTGAGCATAGACATTAAACAAGTTATGTCAACGGAACTTAATACAATTTAGGGTCAAGGGGCTGGACCCTATGCACACACCTACACTTACACAGGTTCATTTTGAAATTGGTAACTTACTAGTACGTTATGGGCAACTGCAGGCAAAAAACCAATGTAGCAAGACTAAAAACAGCACAGATGAAGACAAAGTGAGCAAAATCTACATTAACAATAAATGGACAAGGGATTCAAACTTAGGGTGTTGGATTTAAGACATCTTCACGACTCCTACAACACTACTTCATTTTAAAATGTAGAGCTCAAAATAATACACACTAGAGAACATGCAGTGACTGGGCATAGGATTTTGACCCATGAATCAATTCAAAAACCAAGAGTGTTAGTGTACAACTGTTTACCTACTCACTATTGCAGAAAATGTCATATAAAATGTAATATGATTACTTTAGCTCTGATTAAATACATTTTTAAAATTACATTATTTGAAGCAGTTTTAGAAAAGAAAAACGCATCTGGTTCAGAAACAAACAAGTATTTTGAAAACTTAATGAACTGTATTACTGTACAAACTAAATTCTATAAAGATTTATAAGTTTTAAGTAATTTATAAAACCACATCATTATAAAAGTACTTTAATAGTCTTGTAAATATATGTATAGGTTCTGTAAAATGCAATATTAAAACAAAAAATGCAGGGGCAGAGTCATGGCTTTCAGGTAAGTGCTGGTTAAGCATTGCATCTTCCAAAAGGGTCATTTGCTCACCTAATGAAAACTATGTAATATGTTGACACAATGAAACATAAGGTTAAGTTTTTAGCTTATCTTGGCATTAGGCTACCCTTTCTAAGTGTTTAAATATCCATCCATCCTGTGCATGTCATTTCATTTTGTTACCTCTGTTGTCAATGAGCTTGCTAGAGAAACGACATAGCATATTTAGTTAGGAGGAGCTTCCCGGCTGTGGTGTTGTAAGTTCATACAGGCTCCTTCAAAGTGAAATGTGCAGGATTCTAGTAACAATATCCCATGACAAATGCTTCTGCAAGATACACAATTCAGGACTTGCTGAAAAAAAGTTGCACAATACTGTTTTTATGAGAAAAAGCACCAAAACCATCAAACTCATCTGTCCATATACCAGAGGTTGCCCCAATGGTGTGCATCATATGGACGGAGGTTCTTGTAAGTTAATGCACTGAATATCACAAAAAACATTAGTGTCATGAACAGAGTTGAGGGTAACTTGATATTCAGCAATGCATTAATGTAATCTAGTTATATTTATCAACAGCAAAGTAATGTAGTTTATTATAAGTTAAATTCTAATAATCATACCTATGATTTTATTAGTTACATTACTCATGTTTCTAAACAAATATGTAAATGTCATAAATATTTTGTATGGCAGGAATTCCATCTCACATAATTTTTGAGATGGTAAATATCTGTCCAATCTGCATTCCCTGCTCGATTTACACTGTACCTGAACACTGTTTTCATGTATGCATTGAACTTCACATTGCTGCCAGATGTGAATCTGAGATGTGTTTTATTTTACAACACAGCATGTTAGTCTGTTTTAAACTTGGATTGTATTAAGAACTACTTTGTCTTTATTAAGAATCAAGAATTTTAATTTTACTCTGAAAGATATTTTTCCAGTTTTAAAGCACATTAAAAGAATATGGTTAACAAAAAGATTATTTTTTTAAGTTCAAGGGAAAAGATCAAACTGAAAATTAATATGCATCTGGAAACTTTATAACTTATAAGAGCTACATTAATATGTATATTTCTTATGATTTACAGCTTCTTCATCAAAAAGCTCATAAGGATTTACAGAGAGAAAAAAGACATTGACATTCAAACAGATGGAATTGCATTAAGTCTTGTGAAATAAAAAGTAACGCCATATTCCAACTTGCATTTTGAGTGTTTTGTCAGATCTCTTTAACAATATAGTGGAAAACAGAGGAGTTGGTGTACAAGGTAGCTGAATGTTTATCTTAACTGTTAAAGAATGTATGACAGTTAATTACAACATGTAAATACTTTCTATTTGATCACCATGTGCCTTTTTGACAGTATAAAAAGCAATGAAAAAACAGCATAATAGATGTGCTATGCAATAAACACTGCAGGTAGCTGGCTTCACCCAATCAATAAGTGCTCTCATTTTTTTATTTTTTTTTTCCAGTACACTTGCAATAGTTTTACCAACTGAATTTATGCAAGTATTTGAGTACTTAAGTCAGTTTTATTTTTAATTACTAAGATTTATGCATTTTTATTAAGAGTTGGTTTTGTGACCTAAAGGTTTCTAATAGAAGTGTCATAAATTTGAATGGCACAATGCTAATATAAGTCATCTACTTGTTTAATTGCTTATTTCACATTCGCTGGTATTTGTTATTTCCTCATTATTAAAATATTGAAAGGACATGAGGATGCCATCTTTGTATTTTCAAAATGGTATAAATTTGTGGGGGATTAGAGAATAAAAGTAAAATAAATTAGTAATGAGATTACTTTTTCCAGGGAACAATGAATAAAGAAATGCCTTTACAATGTGAGAAACGTATTTAGTAATTGATTACCTTCTTTGAGTAACTACTCCAACTCTGGTCATGAAAATTATATCAGTACGAACATGTTATGGTCATTGAAAGTATGCATCACAGATGTTAAAACAGTCAGTAAAATTCCTTAATATTTTAAAATTATTCTAAAAAAAAAATATCACAATATAACATTTCAAATGAAAAATAAAATTTTTATTATTTTGTTGCTACTAAAATGTTTAAGAACACTGACATCAAGAAAGGGCTACTTTCTTGTGACACTCTAAACTCCCCAGGATACACTGGAGTATACTAATAGGCAACACCTTTAACTAAATTGCATTAAGCTGCACAGCCTGGTATTGCCAAGAAACTGAGAAGAAACTGCAAAAAACACAAAAAAGCCCATCTTACAAAATTAGAAGTGAAAGCTTAAAACAAGTCAATACCGGATACGTAAATGATGCATTTTGTACAAGTAAAACAGGTTTTCTGTACCTAAATATAAAACAGATATAAAAAATTTCAGCTTTTGTATTTAAAACAAAGTTTTCTCTGACAAAATATAAAAAGATATTTTAATATATCTGAAAAAAGAGACCTTAAAACATTCTGATACCCCTATTTTAGTTCAAATTAGCTAATTTCAATCTTGTGATTTTAAATTATTTTAATTTATTTTATTGCATTTTCCCTTATTTAAGAAAAGATCTCATTTGCAGTATAGTGACCTATTTGTTGAATATTGAAATTAATAATAATTTTACACAGAGTGAAAGTGGATGAAGTTAAAGTTAATATTCTGGTGGACTGTTTTTTGTCCGAGCATTAATTCAGTACACAAGTTTACAGATGTGAAGTAAAAAATCCAATTAAGCCAAGACTGGCTGGATTCTTGATACTTTTAATACCCAGTAGTATTGTGAACAATATTGGATAAAACATTTTTACAAATTTCCCCTGGGGGAAATTCACATCCATGTCACTACTAAGTGAACAGCAGTAAATGAAAACAATTCATTTAACCCTTAACCCGCCTTAACCTCATGTCTTGAATTATTTTTCTCAGTGATTAACCAAATAACACAAATTGTACTGAAGCACATTATATGCAAAACTTTCATGTGATTAGCTGAGGATAAAGTGCCATTCAACAGAATAATGAGGAAAATTTAGATTTTTTTTTTTTAATTGGTAGTATCTGAAAAGCGTCAGTTTACAGAATGATAAACCATCTTCTTGTCAGTAACAGCAGGAAAAACAAATTAAACTTGGCCAGAGGGAATGCATAAGCTACGGTAAAGACTTTAAAAGACAAAGTATTGCCAAAAAGCATATTTTACTTTGCCTTGAAAACATCTGTGATATATAAATGAACACACAAGAAAACTTACTGGAGAGAAATAATTTGCAAAATATATGAAAAAAATAATCCAAGATCAAAATCAAGAATGAGTTGTAAATATACAGTAACTAGTAAGTTTTAAGTAATCACATAATTGCATCTTACTGAAAACAGAAGACTATAGTGATTAAATACCCAGTGACATCATTTATTTGTTTACTAAATATTTACTTGACTTTTAAAGACCAACCTTGAACTGAGAGTAAATTGTCAGTGAACTTGCATTGACACAAATACTGAAGTGTCAGAACATATTTAACTCTCTAGGGCATATAAATGTATATTGCATGTGTAAACTTCAATTCATCATCTAAACTTAGTTTTTTCAATTTCTAGACTTTAAAGTACTACAGTCTATCCCACCTGTGTGTGTTTTGGGGGGGAATTGGTTTGGTTAGTTACCAATAATTTAGCTGCTACCTGTCAAAACACCTCCAATAACATGCCTTTGGAAAATGATCACTGTCTATTTTATTTGAAACTTCAACAATTATATTGTAAATATAACCATTCTAATTGTGTTGGTTTAACTCTTCCAGACCTTTCTTCTTAATTTCTTCCTTTTTTGAAAGGATAAAAACTCTGTACTTTATTTAAAATAATAAGACCCAGAAAGCCCCATGCAATTACAAGTAGTACTGCTCGCAGAAAGCACTAGCAACAAAAGGTATTATTTTTTTCTTATAACGATTCTGTATAATACAGTATATCTGTATAAGGTGTGACATATTAATATCTAAGAAGAAACTACATGGACTTTTTCTTCATGCATAACATGAATATTGTTCCTAGTGTAACATCTGTTTTCAACCCTTATATTTGCAGTAGATTTTGCTACTTGTTGGCAGTATAAGGTAAGAGGAAGACTATGCTGTATTATGTCTATTTTTCAGCTCTATAACTGTCTTCATATTTGCCAAATATAGATGACCAAGCTTTAAATTCTAAAGTCTTTAAATTAATTCTCTGCATTGATGCAAATTTATACATAAACTATTAGTTAAACTTCCCACCACCCTTGATCACTTTGCAAATCATTTCTAATTTAAATTTAGTTGATTCTTGTTGTCTGATAGATTAAGAGTGATGGCAGAAAATAAAAAAAGATATTTAGGACTAGAAGCTAAGTTCAACACATTTTTTAGTAAAACTCTGATCAATCATTCACTGAAGTAAACAGACTGATTTTTACTAGAGACAATAAGCTTGATGGTACACAAGGTATTACAGGAGTTGAGCTAGCGCCTGACATTTTTTTGCTACAAACTTCCCTTTAAACAGAGAACGGTAAGGCAGACTTTTTCAGAAACAGACAGACAGAGCAAGATACAGAGAGAGAGAAGACAAAATATTACATTTTACATTAAAGAAAGTAGAGTAATAAACTTACAAAAAGGAATTGAAGGAGTCATCCTGTACAGTTAGAGAAAGAGCAAAAAAGCTACTTGAATGAATTCAGACCTTTTCATTTTATCCTTTAATTAAAATGAACACTGCTGGTCTTCGTTTAGATGTTGACCATGCCTGACTTAAGCAGAGCAGGTCACATTTTCAATTAGGAAATGTAAAGAAAAAGAATATGAAATTGACGCTCCGTAAACAAGAGACGGGATAGCATAACAACAAAATTGGTTTATTTTACTTGTAAACTTGTTAAGCATGTTAGCCTTGTATTTTCTTGATAAATATCTAATAAACTTTTCATAGATTTGCAGATTTCTTAAAAGGTTTGTACAAGTATAAGTTTTAGTGAGAAACAAGTACTGTTAAAATGATAATCCATATTTATACAGGTAGTTACACCTCAAGAATTAGGAATGCCTACCTGGTACATTGGGAAAAAACAAACAAAAAAACCCTGTATAAATATAGTATATGTACATTTTAACAGCAAAAAAGCTGTAGGACAACTAATGATTAAAAATTATTAAAACATAAGTGCATGTATATTTATCTTCATTTAAACAGTATTTTACTGCCAACATCAATTAATTGAATGAATTTGTGACAAGAAAAAAAGTATATATATATATATATATATATATATATATATATATATATATATATATATATATATATATATATATTATATATTTTTTTTTTGTTAGACAATTGGTGAAAACTACTCTTTTTAAAACCTTACTTCAGATAAGTACATTAGAGAAGTCGTCAATATTATAGCTTGCAATTATGAGAAGCATTTTTTTTTCTTTAATGCAAGTTGTATTATGGATTCATATTATCTCTACATATGTTATTAGTTAAAGAAACTGAGTATTTTAAGGGAATTTTATTTTTTTATGGCCACTAAACAATAAGCCTACAGAATTTAATTTTGTTCATAAAAAATGAACAGGCAGCACCTGTGGTCTATAATTTAATTATAAAAATACTAAGGTTAACACTTTAATATAGAACATAAAGCTTTATCTCATCTGGTTATACAGGAGCTCAATGTAATTTTTTTAAAGACATTAAAATAAAATTTAAAAAAAAAAATGGAAATCTATATCAGAGTTAACCGATCTAGCAACACGATATTGGTGATAAGTATCAGCCCTAAAAAAAATGAACGGACCATCCCTAACATTTTTATCTCACAGCTGATTGCTTCTTTGATTACAAACACTTCCCTTGCACCTGCTTCTCTTTCCAACCCTAAATCTGTTCTTATATGAAGCTTTATTTCCTGTTACTTTCTCCTCGTGTAACACTGTTAGTTGTTTTCTTTTACATAATTCTTTTTGAATGAGCAGACCCTTCATCACCATTTTTTCCAGGGACCACCTGGGCATCAGCAAACATGAAGACATTTTTAATAAAGAGGGATGATCTGATGTCTACAGTGCAAGTACTCTGTTCCCTCTGTTACTTTCTTTATGTACTTCCAACGCAGTGTTTAACGCATGTGGTGTTCTACTATCTTTTCATCCTTTTACCTTCTGTTCATTTTTTGATTTCTTTTGATCAATTTCCCTTCAACTGATGCTCATTTCGGCCCCATATACCATCTTGCATCAAGTTGCCTATGGTCCTTCACAATTATAATAAATCTGGATATGTGACCTCCCATTTTTACCCTTCATTTTTAAAAGCAGTGTTCCAAGATATCTCCCACTTTTGTTTAAAAACCCTTAATTATCAACATACCCATTCTAAGTTCATTCACCAACTAGATCTTGCATCTCTTACATAATTAAAGTACAGTATTATTTTATGGGTCTGGTTAATGATCCTTATTGCCACTCCTGCTCTCTACATATTTTTAGTAATTTTTTCCACATGTTTTGGTAGTGATCCTAGTAAATTTCTTCTAAACATTTGTGCCTGGCTTTCAATCCTGAATTCACTCTTTTGTTATTCATTGCTAATCATGGATCTCTCCGCTTCCCCTTTCACCTTTACATAGTGAAAGCACTGGCCTTTGTCTGAAAATCTCTTAAGTTTCTCTTCCTCTCAGAATTTTTGGGGATCCTCCTTCTAAAACCTTGTTCTTCTTGAACTCTCTCCATTGCAGGTCTAGAAGTCATTCAGGCCCAATATTAGTAGGTGGCCAACTGTTGGTCAAATAGTTACAGGCTGGATAGACAGCAATTAGTGATGATGGGACCTTTTAATCTTTTCAGCTGGCCTTATTTAGACTTTTTTTGGAGAAAGAGAAAGGATATTCAAGTGGACTGTATAATTTTAATCACATTAGAGCAATCTAGGTTATATTCTTCCTAAATATTTAAATTAAAAGTAACCATTGTTCTAAAAAAACATGACTTCAAATCTTTAGGGTAATTCTGTCATTATCAGTTTTACAATACATTAATAGTAATCAAAAACATATTTAATAGAGCATCTTGCCTAGTTTGCTTTATCTAGTAATGCAATGCTAAATTTTATTAAACTTAACCAAAAAAATGTTGATCACAATTAAATAAATTTGGTCAGATTTGCCAATGATCAGATAAATCAGACGGGAAAAAGGAGAAGAAAACTGAGCATTGGCTCTAACAGAAAATACAGTAAGTGACAATGCAGAAGCAAATGCGTAAATCAACTATGATCAGACTCAATCTAGCCAAAGGAAACACAGCTGTACCTTTCAATTCCCAGTTAGTCACACGGAACTAGGCATCAGTCACTCTAAAAATGGCTCCATCAGCTCTCAAATCAGACATGACCCTCTAAGCATGGACTGAATGTAAGATTTGCATCCCTGCTGCTGTGCTCTGCACACTTTGCCAGGCGCAATAGCTGTGATAATCAGGATTCCACCAGGGAATTGAAAAATACACAGGTCACTTGAAAAGGCTAAAATATCCTTTTCTTATTTACAGATCCAAAAATAACATTTCACACTCAGAGAAAACTCATGAGTTTATTTGATCTAAAAAAGTAACTTCAGAACAGTTCAACTGTGTATTTGCTTTTGCAGTAGGCAGTAAAAGTGTCTGAATTCAAGTTATTAAAATGACAATGTAAATTGAATGTGTGCAGAAATATTTTAATACTGAAAATAATTAGTCCTTCAACATTACCATTTCTTCAGTAAAATGACTGTACAACTTATTTTTAGAGAACAGTTTTTTGAGCTTAAAATGAGAAAAGAAACATAGTGGCTCAGTGATTGTCAATACTACAGTATCTTACAGTAATTACACTGCATACTACATCACCCCCTTTCCATAGATTTTATCCTACTCCAATGGAGATCCAACCATTGTAAAACAACTTTTAACATCTTCTGTGTATAGTGTCAAAAGAAAGGGGTAGTAAATGTTGACATTAAAAAGATTTTTTTCACTGCTCTACAGAATGCAATCCAAGGCAACTCCACAAATGTATCTTTTCCACTCAGTTCAAATGCAAATGGGATGCTTACATGTAGGGATTATTAATGGCAACATTGTTTGATTTGTGGTATACTGAAGGTGCATAAGAATCCTGCATTAAACAATTTACTACCTTTTCGAAAGCTGAAAGACTTAAAGCAGCAATGAGATGTTTACACTTTGCAATATAACGGCTTAATTTATTAATGTCATCTGAATAAAAAAAGACAAAATTTAATCAGTATTTAGCAATAAAGGTGAGTGTTTCAAAAGGAGCCACATATTACTACTAAATGCTAAGTGTACATCTAACAGAAGTAATTACTTGGTTAAAACATACATTAAGTGTTCGGGAAGTAACAAATGCATATCTGTTGGAAAGGAAAAAGATTCATCTTCATTAGGTATAAAAAAAAAAAAAAAATTAGGAAATAATTGCATTTTTTTTGAAAATATAAGATAATTCTTTTTTTTCTAATTAAAAAGCTCACTCAGTACTTGGAAGCAGCCTACAATGATGTATCAGTGCATCCTTAGCAATGCTTGAGCAACCCTCTTCTTTTGTAAAATGGTAGTGTTAAAAAAAGTATCAAAATTAAAACACCAAATGAAGAGATACAACCTATTTTACTAAATTTATATTCCTAGTAAAACATGGTTTTCACCTGCAAAAGTAAGAATACTAAGCAATTTCAATTTTTTTCAGTCTTTGTTATATTGTTATTGCTTTTAAAATAAAACCAACATAAAGTTGTTAAAAGACAAAAGAAAACATTAATAACAGGCATTACAATACAGAAAAAAGAAGATTAAATGCTAGGTCAAAAGACGGACCAAACAACAAAAGACTGGTACAAATTCACTCACTTCCCAAAGAAAGGGTGTTTACCTTTAATTTAGGGGTCAGTCAGTCAGATACAAAAATCAGCAACTGTATCCAAAGGTATGTGTTACTGTAAATCAGAAATGTCTTTACTCAATGGTGGCCTACACAGCAATCACCCAAGCTGGCACAGTTTTCTCTATCCCCTAAAGTCTGTTCCTCCAGGGTTTATGCGGTGTCTTAATTAGCTAATCCCAATAAGATGTCTGTACATATATTCTGTTGAGTCCTTTCCCCACTGCTTCATTGAAGGAAGTCAATCAGTGCTATCAAATGTATCCACATACTTCTATTTAGGAAACAGGAAGAACAATGCAGAAATGAAGGAAAACAGTTACGTTCAGGTGTGTCTTTGCTGGTAAGGAAATCTATGATAACAGCCTTATTATTAGGTGAGATACTAGTACCTTTTTCTGCAGTTTTGTAAACATATGAAAGAGTGGAATCCTTCTCTCCACATTCCACCAACAGTGATAAATCAAATAATTTAAGTGTCAAATCGAGATTTAAATAACATTTGAATCCAGGCAGATGTTGCAATTATAACATCCTTACTCACAAAACAGTGACTGAGTTCCACTCAACATGGGTCTTTACTGGAGGGTTTGCTCTTAAGACATTTTAGTACAATTTTGTCTCATCAGAAGTCAAAAGATTTCTCATAGCAATCAAAATGGTGCCTTTTCTAAATGTAGCAACCCCACTTGGCGTGGAAACAAATTGTCAAGCAGCCTTCATTACAGTCCTGTTGGCCCATAAAACAGTTTATATAGTTACTATAGATGAAAAGCTTTCCTCCTGCAGTAAACATCAACAAGACCCCAACTACCTTTGGCCATGGGCAGTTATAAACCCCCCCATACTGCGGCCCGTGCCTTCAATTCCAGAAAAATGACAACAGTTCTCTCTGGATAGCAATTAAAAGCTCAGAAAGAGGCTCTGTATATGCCATCATATACTGCAGAGATAACACTGTTATCTTATTGATTATACGGGCCCTCAGTTTTTAGGAGAGCTAAGACAGTAGTAAATGCCTTACTCCAATTTCACTTCCAAGATAAAGTCCAAAAAATATATCAAGCCATCCTCTGTCCACTGTAATCGTCCTGGCAATGAGGTTGCTAACTCCATTTCCCCATGAGTACTACTTAGGATTTTTTTATTGCTAATTTTTCCTCACAACATTTTGTGTAAAATGTTTAAAAACAGAAAACATTAGCTTGGTTTCCCAACAGCACTATAATGTCATCCTCATATACTGCTTTTGGAAAAGATAGAGGGCACTGAGGCACAGATTAGCACAGCAATAGTAAGGGCTATTACAGACAGGAGTCAGTAACCCAGAAATATGACATACTTGACAAGTAACAGCACTGCCTGACCCCTACTCTAAACAGAGAACTGATTGATCATAAGGATTGTCTGAATATCACTATGAAGTATTCTAATCACTGAAATGAATGCAGATGGAAACCCAAAGCTTTTAAGAGAGAGGTTAGGAGCAAGCACTGATACAGTGCATTGCCGCACCCACCACACAATAAACCAACTCAGGATCCAGATTAGGACCCGAGTGCAGCCATGCAATGGGTGATACCTCAGCACCACACTAGTTCAGATGTAGAGGAACAGTGTGAGGTTTTTTTTTTATGGTGGCTGGAGTGCCAATTCTGCCACCAACCCTCAAGTTTTTCCCTGCAGGTTGGAGGGCCTACATGCAGGGATGGATGCAGATTAACGTCATACCCTTGACAGAGCAATTGCAGGTTAAGGGCCTTGCTCAAGGGCCCAACAGAGCCGAGACCCTTTTGGCATTTTACGGGATTCGAACCGGCTTTTACGAACCGTCCATAAATAATCATGATCCACTCAATTAAAAGCTTTCTCCAAATCAAACAAAATGAGCCCAGTGAGCAGGCCAAGAAACCTGGTGATCTGAAATGCAAAAAGAAAAATATCATAATGAATGGGATATATTTGAATGAAAGCAACTGACCAGAATTCCATGACTGACTTTTCCTAGCATGACAGACAAACCTTTGGATATAACTTAATAGTTTGTACATAGGCTGTCACTTCTTAATCTCACAAAGAATAAATGCTGGCCCCTGACAGCTCACAGGCAATATTACATAATTCAAGTTCTCCAGCATAACAGCCAGCAAGTTCAGTCCCAAACTTTTCCAGGGCAGATGATAAAATCCAACTGGACTGTCACCAATTCCGGAAGACTTCCTCCAATTTAAACCCTCCAAACCAGCACTAAGGACATTAAAATAGAGCCTTCTCAATTGCAGCTTACAGCTTAATAGGAATTCTCGGTAAGTCACTTATTTAAAAAACAGGAATCTGCCACAGGCTTTAGAATACACTTGAGTATAAAATCCACAGTTCTTGAGAGAAATTCATTCAACTCTCTCTGTTTTGTGGCTTCAGTAGATCTTAAACGGTGGATCATTCTACTCTGGCCCCATTTCCAACATAGCCTAGCTGTTGCATCAAACTTGTTCTCAGCTTAGAAACATGAGGGCACAAGATCTTGCTGAATTTTATGAGAACAGCTGTGGAGGACTGCCGGCTTCTCATGCCGGTCCTCACCCCCAGGCGGAGCCCTTCCGACAGCAGGATAGTGCCCCGAGGTCCAGCAGGGCCTCATGGACTTTGTAGTATTTATACGCAGCCCTGCTGGATACCTTGAGGGCCACCAGGAGTCGCTGTGGGGGGGCTTATGGGCTCTTTTGTGCCTTATGACCCGGGGGTACGTCACGGTCATGTGACGGGAAGGAACGACGTGCTCCCGGGTTGAAGTAAAAGACTGATTGCCCTGACCCGGAAGGAAAAAGGAACTGTGGACAGTTGGGACAGAAACACCTCCGGGTCAGGGGCTATAAAAGGGCGGTGCCTCGCTCCAGACAATGAGCTGAGTTGGGAGGCAGGGTGGCTAAGCGTCTGGGAGAGTGGAGGATTATTATTATTATTGTTGTTATTGGAGTATTTGGGAGTGGAGGGTGCTTTGTGCACATTATTGATATAATAAATATCATTATTGGACTTTTACCTAGTGTCTGACGTGGTGTCTGAGGGTGCAAGGGTGAGAGCAAGCACTTAATCTGTCGCACAGCATATGACAGAATGCCACCTTCTTTGTTTTAGTATTTACTGACTTTGTTCTGTAGATGAAAAGGCCACAGTCTGGTACAAATCGGTGATGCCCTGCTCTAGGGTAAGCACTGATTACTTTATTTTCTGGTTGAAATCCAAATGTACTATGGAAAGAACACTTTACTTATATCTCACCTAGCCTCAGAGAGGAGAGACGCATCACCCTCTTTTTCCACTGCATCCAAAAAGGTAAAACTATTTTTACAGTGATTATTGAGCTGGATTTGTTTTTATAATAAGGACTTACTTGATATTTTAGGAGGTAGGAGCGCAGCTTTACTTTACTATATTATTTTATACATTTGTGTTTTATGCAATATATTTACCACTACTACTGTATATAATGTGATGGTGTCATGTATTGGATGTTTGTGTTGTTTAATTTTATTTATCTTATTAGGTGTATGGATGGAACACCAAGAGAAATTCGAAGAAAGTATGTTGCATGGCAATAAAAAAAAGTTGAAATTCAATTAAAACTCAAAATGTCAATAAACACTTTGACTTTATAATACACTAAAAAATAAACTCGCAGACAACCAAACAGTAAGTATATTAACTTGTGGAAATTTAAAAAAAAACAGTACAATAAAGGTTAAAAGGATGTTTAAAAGTATATAAACAATCTAATCTTGTAAGTATGAGTGACTTGCTCCTTACCTGTACCTACTTACACTCCCTTGTGTTTCCATTCACCACTCTTCACACATCCTGCTCAGTAAGCTCTGTAGTATATGAGTGGATAAAGATGAGGCTCTAAATTATTTCTGTCTAATTCAATTCTTCTCACTAAAACTGCCAAGTCACTAAATATTTATTATGTTAAAGTTTGTAATAAAAAAACTGTCCTCTTTGTTTACCATCTGTAGGTGTGTAGATATTAAAAAACATAATATTTTCAGTAATAGTTCTTAAAACCAGTAGATGGTCTTTCACCACCCTTAGTTTTACACCTGGAGACAGAATTCAGGTACCGTATCTAGCAAAAAGTATTGCTAATCTTCCTATGACTTGTGCCAGTGGACCAACCTTCATTCTCAGTAAATCTTTCTTTCAGTTCAGCTTGAAGAGTAAATTTTCTAAATCAACAAATACAGTAATTGTACACTGAAAAAAAAAAACACATAAATGACAACACCTTTCCTATCTTTAAATTCCATTAAGAAAAGTCTTTTATTGAGAGAAACTACACCCTTCTCCTATTTCCTATCTCCTTTCAAAGAAAAGACAAGTCAGTGAATCCCTCATTCTTTCCACTATCTGACCTGGAGAATGAATTCTTAAGTATTGTTAACTACTCTTCTTGAGGTATTTTTTCTGTTTCTTGTATTTTTTGTTCAGCTCTTTTAGGACTGCTGGGCATTTGTCATTTCAACTTTCACCACAGATTTTTTTTTTTAAACATTCACTCCTACCTTCACAGTGGGCTTTATGCCCTTAACCTCAGCTGCACCAACCCCAACCCCTCACCTCTTCACTACACCATCTTCAACAGTCTCTTCTGCTGTATGAACCAGATTAATAACTCAGGTGTTGCCATTCTGTCTATTTCAACTCAGGCAGGCAATAGTTACCATCTCAGAAGCAGGATTAGTTTATGGTTCACAATCTTTGCTTGGTATTTTGATATTACAATTGGCAGCTTTGTCATTAAACTCTGGGCAGTTTCTTCCTATATATTGAATGCTCCTATCTTTAAATAGGCTCTAAAGTAGTAAAAAAGCATTTTCAACATAATCTGCTTTAACATTCAGCACCAGTTATTCCTTAACTTTATGTTGTCTAAAAGAAGCAACATGTTTTATATGGGCAGCTACTACCTTTCCATACTAGACCAACTCAAAACTCTAAAGCTTCATTTGAAAAAAAAGAGGGGCTTTTGAAAGTGTGGCTTTCCTCGGTTTGGTGGACATAGGCAGGATGAAAACAAGGGCACCTTTATTAACAATTCCTTGGAAAATCACTGCTTATCTGTGGGACAAATTGGATTTTTAGTAACCAACTACATTTTTGGTCTATCATCAAAAGACATTCTTCTTTCAGACAGCAAGGATAATCAGTGACAATTTTTAGTCATGCTGCCACATAAGTAATTCAAAATCTTATCTGTCTGAAGTGTCACTCCCTGAGAAGACCATTCTGACCACCCTTAAGATACTTAGTGCCCTTTCCTCAAATAAAAAATAGAAAACACTAAAGGCAGAAAGTGTCTAAAAAGATAGCAACAAAAGAAAACAATTCAAACCTGCAGCAGCTCCCTTGCCTCCACATACACACACACGCGCATACATGCAAAGTTCTACCCACTTACCACTCTCAAAAGACAGACAGAAACACAAAAGATACTGTGCAGCAATATTGCTAAATAAAATAAATGACCTACTAATATTTAACAAAAAGCTGCCAATACGATGGACATGGTAGCATTGTCTGTTACACCCTACAGTAGAGCTTGTCCTTCTAAAAGGGCTTCGACCTTATCTGTCACAGGACACAACGATAAGCCCACCAGCTGTGTCTTTTATAGTCACAATGCATTTTCTTCCTTTTTAAGGCTATAGCTCCCAGAACATCAAACAGCAAGGCTTAAGCCAGTTGCTAGAACATTATAAACCTCACACTATATATTTAGCCCTGATCTCATTTATTCCTATCTCTCAGTGTAGGCCTCATGTGTCCTCTCTACTCTAGCGCCTGTCAACATTCCTGAACATGTTGACAACACTGATGCTTGCAGCAGTGACTGGCAGCTAGGCGAAAAACATTCAGTTTGATATTTGATTCCTTATAAAAGCTGTTTATTTCCTGCCGTACATGATGAAAAAATATTATCAATTCAAATTTTACAATAATTACAGTTAACATACAGGATTTGCTGGAAATCAAGGCTGAAGTGACTTGTTTTAATAGTTTCAATAAACATGATAAAAATGTAATTGCCAAATTAAAATATTAATATAGATGATAAGGTACACCTAATTATTACAAGCAATATGAAAACAACATTCCAAGACTTAACACCACAAATATATATTATGTGCATGTGTGTATATACAGTGTATGTGCATATATATATATATATATACACATATATATATACACATATATATATACATATACACATATATATGTTACACAGTATTTATACACATAAATGTGCACACACATACACTATATTTACATATATGCGAAGAGGAAGGAGAGAAAAAGAGAGAGAGAGTCAGAGTAACCTATCCATATTTGCGAATTTGGCGCTTGCAGTTTCAGTTATTCACAAGCTGATTGCGAACAATTAAATGGGGATATTTTTGGAGCTTGCCGAAAGATTGCAGAAACTCACAGAGGTCATGCAAGCCAAAATATATAAACAACACTAACAATGATTTGTATCACAAAAAAATCTACTCTATATATAACAAGATTAGTGAAATCGTGCAACGTTTTCATGAAATGCTCAAAAACAAAAAGTGAAGTAATGCAGCATGAGTGTTAAACATTGTGTGAATATCTGGTGACCTGTCAATTGTAAGTAAGCAGGCAAACCTCCTTGACTGGAGCTGCAGATATACCAGTCTTTCGACTGTTTTCCTTCTTTGAACTGATTCTGCAAACACTACTAAGCTTTAAGACTTTCCACAACAGCCATATAACATCCCTGTGATCTACCTCATCCTTTGCCTGTATGGTATTACCACCAGTCTTGCTTTCACATGGCTCTCCTTGGGTAAATGGAAACTCAATTTCCCACACTATCCCCAGCTTTATTAGCCCTAAGCTCCACCAACTATCTCCCACACCAAGCTCAAGCTGCACTAATATTACAAATGGCAGTAAAGATCCTAGATCAACACTCTCCAAAAGCTTATCTTAAGGGCCAAATTAGACCATTATAGAGCTTCACTGCACTTAACACTTTGTTAAATTGGACAGTAGGTTTTTATTTTGTCCCTCTCCTCTAAAATGTACATTCAGTACATCTATCTATCTACAAATACATACAAATATACAATACACCTACACAACATCAGCATCACTACCTAACTAAGACAAAATGAACCAAGCAAAACTTAATTAATTCTCCTTGTCAAGACATACTGGCTACTTCTGCTAAATTTTATAATATGTGCTTTAATTGGTTGGATATTTACAGCTTTACCATAGCAAGTGTTTGTGTAGAGTCAACATAGTGACATGACCATCAGACAAAGGCATGAGTGCAGAAATTAAGTTTAAATTCGCTTAATTTGATCATTACGTAATGAGCAAAGTCTCATTTACCTCTACTCTGCTTTACAGTCCATAATGCAAACTTTCACAATATTCCTGCTGCTATTTCCTGTCCTCTCAGTACATTGCAGGAATTTTTTCATCAGCTTAGTAAAACACAAATTAAATCTAATTAGTTTAAATGTAAGCACAGTGGACTTAAAATAACCCTGAATAGTCTTATTATAAAGATAAATGAGCAAGAGATGGCAATGTGGAAATTAATTATTTCATGGGTTTTAATAACGTACTATATTAATTCCATTGCAGCTCACTTTTACAACTTTGTTATAAAAAAGGAAATGTTAATGTGAAAATGAATAATCAGAGCACTTTCGTTTTACTGTAACTATAAATGCAAACATTTATATGGTTCAGTACTTTTACTGCTGTGACTGAGGTACAAAATGTAAGGAATTTCATTTTGTAATATTTTATGTACATATTTATTTAAGATGTACATGGTACCCCTTACCTTCAGAATATCCAAAAATGTGCTGTATAATAAGAAGAGCAGTTTATGACTTGAAAAACTCTCATCTTATATCTACAGGTCTAGAAAGCTTGGGTACAACCTGGGGAAATTACCTTTGATATTTTTTAAAAGAAACTAAAGTGTGTAAATATCATATGATGACATCCATCTTTTACCAAACAGGCCTAATCCAAAACAGGACTCAAACTTGAACAGGGTGTTAGTTCATAGTACATCACACTAACTCACATAGGACCAATTTAAAATCAAACTAACCAACATGCTTGTCTGGAATATACTAGAAAACTGTGTTATGTCCCAATGTAGGCTTTTCTGTGAATACTACAAACTCCACAACAAGGCTGAACCACAATATAAATTTAGGAATTTGCAGATAATTTACAAGTCATCATGCCACCTTCCAGTGATAACATTCCAAATATTTGCCAAAATGAGAGCAAATAATACACCTTACAACCTTCCCAAAATCTACTAATTTCAACTGATTGTTTCCCAGTTGTGAGTAGTAGGAACCACTAGCCCTGCAATAGTATGGAATAGTATGGATACACACTCACAACTTCCCAGAGTTTGACATCTGGAAAGAAACTAGAATCTTTGAAGAAATCTATGTGAAAACAGAAAGACAACACAAATTGAACAATCAATGCTCTATTCAACAGAAATCAAAATGTTGTCCAGGAACTGCAAGGTGATAATGGTGATCTTAGTAGCACTATGATTTAAAGTTGCACTACTTTGTTTCAAAGAAAAATGATAGAGAAAAATACATATATCACTGGTATACAAAACTACAAAAGCATCTATCTCTATCTAGCAGCTATCTAAGTAACTGGGGACAGGTTGTAGAAAACACTATGCACTATTGCTTTTTATTTTTTTTAATGGATATGTTCAAAAGTGCATTAGTGAATTCTTACCCAAGATCAGATTGCTTGCTGATCTTTTCATGGTTACTTTGCATATGATTTAGGCATGCACAATTGAAAATTGATACAGTAAAAGCATGTCTGTCATCCATTCATCCATCCATCCATCCTCTTCTGCTTATCTGAGATAGGGTTGCGGCGGAGGCAGCAGCTTGAGCAGAGATGCCCAGACTTCCCTCTCCTTGGTCACTTCTTTCTAGATCTTCCAGGGGAATCCTGAGGCATTCCCAGGTCAGCCAAGAGACATAGTCCCTCCAGCGTGTCCTGGGTCTTCCCTGGGGCCTCCTCCCAGTTAGACATGCCCAGAACACTTCACCAGGGAGGTGTCCAGGAGGCATCCTGATCACATGCCCGAGCCACCTCATCTGACTCCTCTCAATGCAGAGGAGCAGTGGCTCTACTCTGAGCTCCTCCCGGATGACTGAGCTTCTCATCCTATCTTTAAGGGAAAGCCCAGACACCCTGCAGAGGAAACTCATTTCAGCCGCTTGTATTAGCGATCTCGTTCTTTTGGTCACTACCCATAGCTCATGACCATAGGTGAGGGTAGGAACGTAGATCGACCAGTAAATTGAGAGCTTGCCTTATGGCTCAGCTCCTTTTTCACCACAACAGACTGATGCAGAGCCCGCATCACTGCGGACGCCACACTGATCCACCTGTCAATCTCCCGCTACATTCTTCCCTTACTCGTGTACAAGACTCCGAGATACCTGAACTCCTCTACTTGGGGCAGGATCTCGCTGCCAACCCTGAGAGGGCACTCTGCCATTTTCCGGCTGAGGACCATAGTCTTGGATTTGGAGGTGCCGATTCCCATCCCAGCTGCTTCACACTCATCTGCGAACCGATCCAGAGAGAGATGAAGATCACGGTTTGATGAAACAAACAGGACAACATCATCTGCAAAAAGCAGTGACCAAATCCTGAGTCCACCAAACCGGACCCCCTCAACGCCCTGGCTGCGCCTAGAAATTCTGTCCATAAAAGTTATGAACAGAAACTTTGACAAAGTGCAGCCCTGGCGGAGTCCAACTCTCACTGGAAACGGGTTTGACTTACTGCCAGCAATGCGGACCAAGATCTGACACTGATTGTACAGGGACTGAACAGCCCTTATCAGGGGGTCCGGTACTCCATACTCTCAGACAACCCCCCCACAGGATTCCCCGAGGGACAAGGTCGAACGCCTTTTCCAAGTCCACAAAACACATGTAGACTGGTTGGGCAAACTCCCATGCACCCTCCAGGACCCTGCTAAGGGTGTAGAGCTTGTCCACTGTTCCGCAACCAGGACGAAAACCACACTGTTCCTCCTGAATACGAGGTTCGACTATCTGATGGACCCTCCTCTTTTCCAGGGAGGTTGAGGAGTGTGATCCCTCTGTAGTTGGAACACACCCTCCGGTCCCCCTTCTTAAAGAGGGGGACCACCACCCTGGTCTGCCAATCCAGAGGCACTGCCCCCGATGTCCATGTGATGTTGCAGAGGCATGTCAACCAGTACAGTCCTACAACATCCAGAACCTTCAGGAACTCTGGGCGTATCTCATCCACCCTTGGGGCCCTGCCACCAAGGAGTTTTTTGACCACCTTGGTGACATCAGTCTCAGTGATTGGGGAGCCCACCATGTTAATGGGATTGAGTAGGTCTTCGAAGTACTCCCCCCAATGTTCCAAGTCAAGATCAGCAGCGCACCATCCCCATCATATACAGTGTTGACACTGCACTGCTTCCCCCTCCTGAGACGCCGGATGGTGGACCAGAATCTCCTCAAAGCCGCCCGAAAGTCGTTCTCCATGGCCTCCCCAAACTCCTCCCACACCCGAGTTTTTGCCACAGCAACCACTGAAGCCGCATTCCGCTTGGCCTGCCGGTACCTATCAGCTGCCTCCAGAGTCCCGCAGGACAAAAGGGTCCTGTAGGACTCCTCCTTCAGTTTGACAGCATCCCTCACCGCCGGTGTCCACCAACAGGTTCGGGGATTACCGCCACGACAGGCACCGACCACCTTACGGCCACAGCTCCGGTCAGCAGCCTGAACAATAGAGGCACAGAACATGGCCCATTTGGACTCAATGTCCCCCACCTCCCTCGGGATGTGGTCGAAGTTCTGCCAGAGGTGGGAGTTGAAGCTACTTCTGACAGGGGACTCTGCCAGACGTTCCCAGCAGACCCTTACAACACGTTTGGGCCTACCAGGCCTGACCAGCATCCTCCCTCATCATCGAAGCCTACTGACCACCAGGTGGTGATCAGTTGACAGCTCTGCCCCTCTCTTCATCCGAGTGTCCAAGACATGTGGCCGCAAGTCTGACGACACGACCACAAAGTCGATTATCAAACTGAGGCCTAGGTGTCCTGGTGCCAAGTGCACATATGAACACCCCTATGCTTGAACATGGTGTTCGTTATGGACAATCCATGACGAGCAAAGAAGTCCAATAACAAAACGCCGCTCGGGTTCAGATTCCTCCCAATCACGCCCTTCCAGGTCTCACTGTCATTGCCCACGT
Source organism: Polypterus senegalus (assembly GCF_016835505.1). Taxonomy (NCBI): domain Eukaryota; kingdom Metazoa; phylum Chordata; class Cladistia; order Polypteriformes; family Polypteridae; genus Polypterus; species Polypterus senegalus. The sequence continues at coordinate 35,631,519 of NC_053169.1, read as the reverse complement.
GAGCACTGAAGTCTCCCAGTAGAACGAGGGAGTCTCCAGAAGGTATGCCCTCTAGCACCCCCTCCAGGGACTCCAGAAAGGGTGGTTACTCTAAACTGCTATTTGGCGCATACGCGCAAACAACAGTTAGGACCCGTCCCTCCACCTGAAGGCGGAGGGAGGCTACCCTCTCGTCCACTGGGGTAAACCCCAATGAACAGGTTCCAAGTCGGGGGGCAATAAGTATGCCCACACCCGCTCGACGCCTCTCACCGGGTGCAACTCCAGAGTAGTAACAGAGTCCAGCGCCTCTCAATGAGATTGGTTCCAGAGTCCAAGCTGTGCATCGAGGCAAGTCCGACTATATCTAACCTCTCGACCTCAGGCACTAGCTCAGGCTCCTTCCCCTTCAGAGAGGTGACATTCCACATCCCAAGAGCCAGCTTCTGTAGCCGAGGATCGGACCGCCAAGGTCCCCGCTTTTGGCCACCATCCAACTCACACTGCACCCGACCTCCTTGGCCCCTCCCATAGGTGATGAGCCCATGGGAAGGGCGACCCACGTTGCCTCTTTCGGCTGTGCCCGACTGAGCCTCATGGGTGCAGGCCCAGCCACCAGCTGCTCGCCATCGAGCCCCACTTACAGGCCTGGCCGGGGTGTTGGGGGTTTGGCCCCAGTGACCGGCATCTGGGCGAGGGAAAATGCCCCAAATTTTTTATTCTTCATCAAATCTCCTATGAAAAAGCATGTCATTCAAGAATTTTTTCTAATAAAATTCTACTTCAATAATATTTAAATATAATTTTGCCTGCATACAGGCATCTTTCTCCAAAGTAAAATTAAATATGTAATTTCTTTATAGTTCAGGTGACATTTGTTTGTATTTCAATCACTTTTTGATACATATACATATAGATATATAGACATAGATATATATACAGTACATATATATATATATATATATATATATATATAGATATAGATATATATATTAATCACTTCCTTATAAACATTCCCCTCATCATCTCCCACATATTTGCAACCGGTTTACCTACTTTAGTTTTTGTGCAGTTATAGAAATAATTGGTCCAATTTGGCTCCCATTAAATTCTCATACAAAAAATACATATTCCTACCTTCAATCATGCAGACTAAATTGCCTAAATATCTGGGCATTGATATTGTATCTACCAAATATACCCAGATATTTAAATGTGTTAAAGAATATTCACTTTTCCTGCATTCCTTTGTTATTCTGAGATTATTAAAATGAATGTCGTCCCTTGTTTCAATTTCAGCTGTGCCATGCTTCCCCTAATCTCCAATCACAAAACCCCAAATTTACGCCAAAAAAATCTGTTTTCACCATGTATAACTGCTGCAAATCTTGTTCTAAATACTTAACAGAAATTTTATTTGTTGATTCTTGAGTCATCCAAGCCAAGAATTAACCAGTCATCCAGATCCAGCATCACAAAACGGTAAGAGGTTGTTTCTCTGAACTCAAATGTCTGTGTTTTTTGGGGGGGCTTGTTGTGCCCTACCTGTTGTCACATGGGCAACTTAAGTTCTCCTCTACACGGTCTTTCTCAGGGTAGGGACATGGTGGGCAAAACTGGAGGTTTGTTTTGCTTTTATACTATAGATACATACCTAAAATTTTCTCTTTTACTACTAGCCTCTTTGTAACCTTATTGAAAATGTGCATTTTGTATAATTTGTTTCTATTATAAATGAATAATGAAAATTTTATCAACAACTACCTCAGGATATGATGGTTATGAAAATACAATAAAAAGCCACTACAGCTAAGTTAGCCTTTAGAAAAAATGGGAGCATTTAAAGAACTAAAATTTAATAAAGTATCCCAAAAATATACCAAGATCTAATTGCAATAATAAGTAATCTACACATTAAATATATTTCATTTACACTGCAAAACTAAGTTAAAGTATACCCTGAAATGTTATTTTACAGAAAGGCATAACAATCATACATTTAAAATATAAAGCCAAGGTCATTCCTATGTGAGACAGATTGCACAGGAAAATGAAAAGAAAAAGAAATTATCACAGCCTGCTGCTTTCTTTGCTGTAACACTTTTTTTTACTTACTTCTAACATAGGTAGCAAATCAATATGTATGTTTGTATTAATTCTTTGCTAACTTATCTTGATAGTTCTGCTCTATCACTTAAATAAAACAATGTTACTATACTTGGGGGAAAAAAACATAAACAGTTTCTACAGAAATCAAAGAAAATAAATCAAAAGGCTCATTATGGTATTATGGGGGCATATGATACTAGGGAAAATGCCCTATCACATTCACATCCCTTGGAAAAATATACTGTATTTAACAATCTTTCTTTTTTCTGCTTAAATATTTGCCAGACGGTTTTAAAAATAAACTATACTTTCAGCAGTTAAATTTAATATCAAAAAAGTAAGCTACAGTACGGTACAGTAATCCCTCCTCGATCGCGGGGGTTGCGTTCCAAAACCCCCCGTGATAGGTGAAAAACCGCGAAGTAGAAACCATATGTTTTTGTGGTTATTTTTATATATTTTAAGCCTATAGAAACTCTCCCACACTGTTTATAAATATTCTCCGCACAGTTATACAGTAAACCCTTGTTTATCGCGGTTAATCCGCTCCAGACAGATAAATGAATTTCCAAGAAGTAGGATTCTTTATTTATAAATCTAATATTTTCGCAATTAGAGCATTGAAAACCTGTTTACGACCTTCTAAATACGTTTTTTAACATTACTAGAGCCCTCTAGTCATGAAATAACAGCCTTTAGTCAAAAGTTTAAACTGTGCTCCATGACAAGACAGAGATGACAGTTCTTTCTCACAGTTAAAAGAATGCAAACATATCTTCCTATTCAAGGTGCGCGTCAGGAGCAGAGAATGTCAGAGAGAGAGAGCGAGAGAGTGAACAATCAAAAATCAATAGGGCTGTTGCGCTTTTAAGTATGCAAGCACCACGATAAAGAGGCTGGAATGAAGGGATCAATGTGAAGGTAGTCTTTCAGCATTTTTTACAGGCGTGTCCGTATCTTCTAAGCAAACAGCCTCTGTGCAAACAGCCCCTCTGCTCACACCCCTTCCGTCAGGCAGAGAGAGTGAGAGTGACAAAGAAAACAAACAATCAAAAATCAATACGTGCTGCTAGAGCTTTTAAGTATGCAAAGCACCGCACAGGAAGCATATCGAATATCATTGAGGAGTTTTATTTAATACGTAATACATGCTCTGATTGGGTGGCTTCTCAGCCATCCGCCAATAGCGTCCCTTGTATGAAATCAACTGGGCAAACAAACTGAGGAAGCATGTAACCTAAATTAAAAGACCCATTGTCCTCAGAAATCCGCGAACCAGCGAAAAATCTGTGATATATATTTAGATATGCTTACATTTAAAATCCGCGACAGAGTGAAGCCGCGAAAGTCGAAGCGATATAGCGAGGGATCACTGTATACAAAATAGTTGTTAACTGATTTAAAGGTGTTATTGCTTTTGTGTTATATGATAATTGTACCTATTTGTGTATACATATGTATTTATTTTGGATTAAAATTCATATACACTGTTTAAGTAAGTAAAAGCTTTGATAATAATAATATATTTTATTGCCTTTCCCATGATGTGGCTCACAATCTCACAATGCATTTAATGAGTAATGAACTGCACAGGCAGTTTTTACATGCTGTTAAATAAAAAAAAAAAAATGTAATGCTCAATTTTTAAAATTTTTAACTTAACTTGAAATTCACATGAAAAATGTCAAAATAGTCTGACTTTTGCTCCATTTCAATACACTGCAATAATTTACTGAAAACTGTAATATTTGCACTTTCCCATTCACTTTAAAACTATACGTATAATTTTGTAAAAAATATTACAATATTAAAAGAATTAAATGGATAAACATAATTATAAAAACCTCCTAACTTAAATATTCTAAAATGTATAAAAATATACTGTATTTATTAGAATCAACATACAGATCTAAGAAAGCTGACATGACAGTTGATCCTAAACACACCTATAGATATATAAACCTTTCACCCACTGCTTCATAGAATGTCAAACTGTATTCTTAAAGGCTACAGCAATCCTACACACAGCCACCTTGTTTCCTTCATATGTTCTGGCTAATGTCACAGGGCCATAAGCAAATGGGCCAGTAGCTTTAGGGACATTTTAATCCACAAAACATAAGGTTACTCAACTGATTTTTAATGACAAATGCAACACTTTATTACTGAGTATACAGTAGATATTGTACCTGTATACAGTATGTTGAAAACTGCAATGTCTCAGTCGATAAACAAAACATTATTAATGTTATTAACTTTATCAATGTTGTATACTATATAAACAAAATCAGATGTACCTGGGCAATGATAGGATCTCAGGACAAAGAATAAACCATAAAGGCATCATTTTAAAGGTGCAAACATTTTTTGACTTATTTTTTGTTGTATAAATGACATAGTTACATATTAAATTATCAAGTTTAAATACAGCATTTCATGCACAGTCACAAACAGGTTACATATTTATAAACGTCATGTTTGAGTTCTGACTCCTTATGTAAATGCCTCAACAATTTTGATCAATTGATGACATGGCTTTACGCAACAAATGTCTTTAAAGATAAAAGCAATGTATTAGCAACAATGACGAATAGTGATATGAACATAATATATTGTCAATTTAAACTGATTGAAATTAGCTATCTCACACATTATTTGAATGGATTTAAAACTGGTCTGCCTCGATTGCTTTTTAAGCTAAAAGAACTATCACATCTCATGACAAGTTGCAGTAAGACCAGAGACTGCAGAAAACTGGCTTATATCTCCTTACTTCAGATGATACTTAATGCTGGACAAGTTACATCTGATACAGTCAGTGTAGAAAAAAATGAGGGTGTCTGGAGGCTTATGTGAATACAACATACTAAAAAGGAGATCACATTACAATTAATGATGAAATGTGTGATTCAGACATTGAAATGCTGTCTGAATTTATCTGGCTGAATTATCCTAATGATGCTTATTTTTAAGCGATTAACTCTTATTATAAAGATTATTCTGAATGCTGGTGTTTTCAACCATGCAACTTTGGATGGAGCAGACTTTTAACAGCATTTTCCTTCTGTGGACACAACATCTATATTTAGATGTTGATACTTTTACATTTAAAACTGTGGTACATCTGGACAGGTCTCATCATTCTACTGCCACATGCAAGTCTGCTATTGACTGCAGAAGCTCTTCATTATCCAAGATAGAACTTCATGTATGTGGGTTGGGGGCTGTTTGTTTATTACAATATATATAACAAATAAAGTATGTCTATCCATTAATGAGTTTTCCAGGTTCATTAACAATGACAGGCTTTGAACAATTTTCGTATAATAAAGGTAAATCAATAATAAATTGTTTTATTGCTCTTGTTTCTTTAGATTATCATTAGCTACTCCAACTTTAAATTTAATACACAACGGAAAACAACACACTGGAAGATAAAATTAATGTGTTGTTCAAATTTCTGAAGACAGCTACAAAAGAGCTTTAATCACTAACAGCTTAGCATTAATCAATGGTAACTGGACTCTTGCAATTACTGTACACAACTTGACTGCACTGTTAGACTTGCGTATATACAATGGAAAAACATCCAAAACATATTCAGTAAAACTTCAAAAAAAATTCTATAATTAACCACTACACACCCAAACTACAGACAGATATCATAGTACAAAGTATATAATATAAAGGGAGCTTTCTTTTTAATAACAGATTTTAAAAACGGTCTGTAAAATAAGTAAATAAGAGAAAGAACAAGAGAGACAAAGAAAATGAAGTTATACTAAATGTATCTTCACAACATTCTATAAAATAGTTCCACCAAGTTGTAATATGAATTTTCTTTAAAAAGAATCTATAAACTGTTAAGACGCTTGCTCATTCTTATACAATCCAGTTAAAAGTGTGTTAAAAGCACTGAAAGGGTATCTATAAAAACAGTTTATGTAATAATGTGAATTGTGATAGCATCAATTTCTTTCTTTGACTATTCAACTGATCCTTGTTACTGCACATAATTTGATTGCATATACATCCAGTCTGAATGTTTCTCAATTTTTCACATCTTTGAGGCTCACAAAAACTTCTTTGAAAATTCATGGATCCATCCATCCATTTTATAACCAACTTATCCAGCTCTGGCTAGTTTGGAGCTGAATTCCTAGCCCTACAGTACTTTCAGCAATCAATCATGGATGGGAAACCTTGCCAGTCCAACACAGGGCACAAAGAAAAACTCACAAAGACACTATGATGTAAGTCCGAATCCTGTTTAGTGATAGATAAATTAAAAGCAGTCTGAATTAATTAAACACACCTTAAATTTACCTGTATAAAAAGTGTTGAAGTAGATTTTCTTTAAATTAATCTCAAGGAGACTAACATCGAATAATTTATATCGGTGCAATGGTAGCATCACTAATTATAAATTATACACAATCTTTTACAAACATTAGGAGATAATTTTACATATCTGGCTAATGTCCATATTTTTATTATGCTATGTTATCCATTATGACTGCTGCATTTTTCTGGTTTACTGTCCTATCATCAAGCTGTTGCCACTAGCTTTAACTCTAATGTCAAACCGGCAGCTGCTTAACTTAAGATAGGTAAGCATAAGGCTGACTGGCTGTACTTTCCCATACGTTTCCAAAAATACTACTTAGCTCATAAGTGACTCAGTATTGGGGATTTTAATACAGTACTGTATATACTTTGCATTGTTGAAACAAGACGTACTGTTCTATATCAAAAAAACTTATTTCATGCTTGGCAAATTCAATCCTCACTCTGTTTCTGCTGTGTTGCCTCTGACTTTTTTAATGACTGCATTATCTGCTGAAGATGCACAGCAATGCCCGCCATGCTTCTCCAAGACTATTTGTCACTGCCAAAAGAGAAGGCTGCGTTAGAGACTCCACTAACTGTGTCTGCAGTCAGGGCAGCACTAACCCTCGTTTTATACTATCAGCCCTCCACATTAACTGATCAGAGCAGCAAGCCTACCAAAATGCAAGCTCCTGCAAGTCTCAGAAAGACATGCAATATCAGTGTTCATGCCTTTTACATGAGAGTTGTACTTGAAGACATTCTGTACATGCTTTGAGGATAAAGGAAAACTATAAATTGTTATGACACCTTTATATTAGAATGGGATTTTCCATTGAATTCCAGGCTTGGTTAAAGTGCTTAAAAGTAAATAACTGTCAGAAGAAAACAAATGCTAAGTACATTGTTATTAGTTACTGTCACAGCACAACTAAGTTTAAACAGGTTCTTCTGTTTCTGTTGATAAGATGGGCTTATTTCAAGCATAGTACAATATACAGTGGAACCTCGGATCACGACTGTAATTCATTCCAAAACTCTGGTCGCAACCCGAAGTAATTTCCCCCATAGGATTGTATGTAAATACAATTAATCTGTTCCAGACCATACGAGCTGTATGTAAATATATATTTTTAACGATTTTTAAGCACAAAAATAGTTAATTACACCATAGAATGCACAGTGTAATAGTAAACTAAATGTAAAAACATTGAACAACACTGAGAAAACCTTGAACAGAGAAAACTAACATTGCAAGAGTTCACGCTATAGTCTTACAAACCGATCGCTGTAAACAGTTTTTTTAATGAGTTTTAAGCATAGGGAAAAAAAAATGAACATTTGAAAAATCCATAATTTATACAAAAACTAACCATAAACAACCAAGAAAACAAACCTTGCATGAGTCGAGTTCTGGCATGAAGGAAGTGAGGAGGAACTGGGTGGAGAGGAGATTACAGTTTTGAGGTAAAGTCCCTCTGTGCGATGCACGTCTGACCGAGAACAATGTACCGTACAGGGAGAGACTGAACACGTGCGTAAATCACCGGCGTGTACGAACCAGAAGGGAAATGAAATAGAGCACAAAGAGTTCACAGCAAATGCACAGTGAAAGACTGAACACGTGTGGAAATAATCGGCGCGTAAAAACAGGAAGGGAAACGAAATAGAGCACAAAGAGCTCACAGTGAATGCACAGGGAGAGACTAAACACGCGCGGAAATCATCATCGTGCACGAACTGGAAGGGAAAATGGCTTGTTCGTCACCCGAGTGTGTGGTCGTGATCAGATGTAAAATTTTGGCAAACTTTTTGGTCGTAACCCAATTTGTACATGTTCAGAGACGTTCGTGACCCGAGGTTCCACTGTATACTGTATTTCTATGAAATATTGAAAGTTTTTTCCCCACCAAAGGCAACATCAGTAAATATACTTACAGCTTTAATTCGTCACAGGTATGATTTGATTATTATTATTCAAATCTGACCTACACCACCTAAGCAGACTTTGTTTCATTATATGTTCAGAAAACTTTACTTTTAATAGCAAATAAAACTGTACATTATTTATTTGTAATGATGAGACTTTAAATCCAACTTACAGTACATGATAAACCACTTTCACACAATTAATTACTTACTTCAAGAACTGAGTAACAAGTGTTTAATCTTAGTAGATAGACAGGCATATACTTTACTGATCAGTATTGCTGCAAGAGTTATTCCACATATGTGATAATGTATAAATGCTAAATGACAGTGTGCTATATAATATACTGATTGGATCCATACATAATACCTTTAAAAATGTATACATGTTGTAATTTACAATATACTTATGTTGTAAAAATTTTTCATTTCCTGTATTTCAGAAGTTTTCTGCAACTAGATAGTAGCTCCTGGCCACTTGCTAGCATAACCACAGTAGATCATAATAAATGGCAGATTCTATGCAGTTTGCTTAAAGATGGTAAATCTATAAGCAACTGTATGTGTGTTAACCTGGTTTATTTTACAACATGTTTATATTGTTTATCTTTATAATTAGGTAAATTACTGCTAACCGTTTACTACTGTAAATCATTCATTTACATATGCTGTAAACAAACATCTAGCTTAATCCTACATTATTGTTCTTTCTGTCACAGTAGGTGATCGTTTGTAGTGTGAAAGATGCTATACAAAATTTAATTAATGAAAGGATAGTGTCAGCACTGGATTATAAAAAAGAGAGCACCAAATGGATCAAAGCAGGAACTGTCTTTGGATGGGAAGACAACCCTTTGCAACTCACCAAGGGCTGGAACAGGCATGCTTTTAAGCCAAGCTGTCAAGCGTGCACCATGCCTCCCAGCACATTTCACCTTTTATGGTTCACACTGTATTTTCAAGGTGTTTAACAATCATAATGTTATTCTGTAAGGAGCTCCTGACAGCTTTCCTGTAACATGGGCATGGATCTAATTCTGTAAACACCCCACAACACCTTCAAGTAGATGGTATGCACATAGAACTAGGTTTAAAAGAAACAAACAGTACATTAAGATATAGAGCCATTATACTGTTAACTAGACCCTAAACAGGATTCTGTTTGCAAATCAGAAAAGAACAACAATCAACTGTCTCCTACTCTGCAAGACTAATATAATATTATTTACATCCTTTCAAGGCTGTGGAAAAGTATTTGCTCCTGCTAATAGTTTTTAAGTACTATAGTTCATTAAGGTATTGTAAGTTTTAGCAGAACCTGCTTTCCATGCCGTAAAGACTGCCCCTATCTGCCAAGATAAGAACATACAGGCTACTAGTTTTAATTTGTGCACAGAAAGAGCAGAGACAAAATCCTTTAATCAACTGTACACTTTTTTTATCACATGCTCACTTAGTGATGTTACACAAGTAATTACAGTTCTACACAAACATGAACATGAGCATTCCTGATCACAGCATAATGCATTTGCAATTCAAAATAGCTCAAAAATGTGCACATGCTAGCTGATTAGAGATGTCTTTATGATTTCCTGCATGTGTTCATCTATTCATCCATTCAATAATTTTAGCAAGCAGATCTAGTTGATTCTAGCTACATTAAACACAACGCCAAAATCACCAGTTCATTACTAATGAGCTCGTGAGTGTAAAAAAGGATTAGATATTCAAATTTAAAAAAAAATGTCCAGGATGAGATACTGGGAGCATCTGGCTATGAGCTAAACAAGCTTGATAGGCTGAGAAATTCTAACATATTTGCAGTATCAAAGGAAAAAAAAAATTAAAAAATACAAAATCCAATGACTGTCTTAGGCATACAATATAACGTAGTTTATCTTTACTATAGTATATTATAGCACCCTTCTCTAATATTTTTCCATTACAAAAGAATGCTGAATTAATCTTTGTCATATGGCTGCCAAAATAAAATACACAAAGCTCAACTCTAAAGTTCACTGCACACTTGGGGTTGTCAAAATATGTCCATCATAAACATATTCACATTTTCATAAAGGGCTGCTTGACAACGCATAACAGAAAAGATATAAGACCAGAAATGATTTTCACTTACTAGTGCATTACATACAGGGAGCATATCTTTGAAATGGTTCCACTGAGTGTGAGGCAAAACAGTTTTTTTTTTTTTTCCAATAAGAGAACTAAACTTAATCCAAATTATGCAATTGGACCGACATACTAAACACTTTCACTAATAGCTAAATTACAGTATTTAATACCCTAGACTCTTGAACCCTTGCAACCCCAACACGCTAGGAACTGAAAACTGATTGAGAATACTGTTACAATTATGTTAGTCAATAAAATCCTGATCTGCTTTTGCAACAGTCTAAAGTACAGCATGACTATGCAACTATTTTGAGACTGAAACCAAGAACAATGAATTAACGGAGATCAATCTGATTCGAGTGCCATCTCTTCCACTGGATAAATGGATCAGGAAAAACTGTTAGGAGATTAAAGAACAAATTCAATATAGTATGATAACTTCCAAGCTGTTAATTATTAAGTATTTCTGCTGGAAAAATGTGTAACATATATAAAGATGGAAAAACAAAACAAAACAAAAAAAAGTACTGCAGTCCAAATATCTGAGCATTTTAAATAATATGAATATATTAATTAACACATAGCTGGCACAAAATATTATCATTTGTTGTGTCCTGGTACTGTAGTGAACAATAGTCTGAGCTTTGCAGTAAATGGAAAGTTAAATCCTAAGAAAGATCTTCTGATACACTTATTCGGTGCAACTCATCAAGGTGAGTAGGATATCCAGAAGATACAGTATCTATAGTTATGATTGGAAAAATTAAGTCTTTGAACTTAGCAATTAGAAAAGAAGTGTCAGGATCCTGAGAAATTTAGAGCTCCTTCTTCATTAACACGTTTAGGTCAGTAAGTTTCTTCTAGATATTCTTTGCCAGAAAGCAAAGTAGATAGTACAATTGTCATATATCACCAGAGTTGTTAAATTTATCCATCCATCCATGCATCCATCCTCTTCCGCTTATCCGGGGTTGGGTCGCGGGGACAGCAGCTTAAGCAGAGAGGCCCAGACTTCCCTCTCCCCGGCCACTTCTTCCAGCTCTTCCGGGAGAATCCCAAGGCGTTCCCAGGCCAGCCGGGAGACATAGTCCCTCCAGTGTGTCCTGGGTCTTCCCGGGGGCCTACTCCCGGTTGGATGTGCCCGGAACACCTCACCAGGGAGGCGTCCAGGAGGCATCCTGATCAGATGCCCAAGCCACTTCATCTTGCTTCTTTCGATGCGGAGGAGTAGCGACTCTACTCTAAGCCCCTCTCGGATGACTGAGCTTCTCACCCTATCTTTAAGAGAAAGCCCAGACACCCTGTGGAAAAAACTCATTTCAGCCGCTTGTATTCGCGATCTTGTTCTTTTGGTCACTACCCATAGCTCATGCCCATAGGTGAGGACAGGAACGTAGATCGACTGGTAAATTGAGAGCTTTGCCTTAAGGCTCAGCTCCTTTTTCACCACGACAGACGATGCAAAGCCCGCATCACTGCGGATGCCGCACCGATCCTCTTGTCGATCTCATGGTCCATTCTTCCCTCACTCGTGAACAAGACTCCGAGATACTTGAACTCCTCCACTTGGGGCAGGATATCACCCCCAACCCTGAGAGTGCACTCCACCCTTTTCCGGCTGAATTTATTAATGCTTGCCAGATATCTTGTATATTTAAAGTAAAGAACATCAAAGCAACAGTTAACTACAAAGCACCTTCAATAAAGAAGCTTGCCATAGGTTCAGAAAGACTTAAAAACTGCTGAACCATTAACACACTCTGAAAAACCAAATGAAACATCCATAAACATTCTGTCTGATAAACTGCATTTTCCCTGTCACTGAAAACATCATCATAACAACAATCCTTTATTATTCAGGTCTATAACAACTTACTATCAAACTACTGAAAAACAAAATCATACGAAAATGATAAAATCTATTCACTAATGAACAAAATGCTACATTACTAAAGGAGTATTTAAAAAGTTGTGTCAAAAAAGAGGAACAAAAAGCTTTTAAACTTCTGGTGATGCACAAATATTCCACTAATTTCCAATCTGATCTCATAACTCCAGCTTACATACATTTAGTGTGTAAGAGTATGATAAAATAAAATAACACTCATTAAACAAAGGCAGGCTCCAACAAAGTTTATTTTTCATAGCGTTAAAATGAAGGTCCAATTACAGCGACTGGAAATGTGAGTGATTATTCAGGATAATATGCCATTCTGGGTCTTTATGGGGATGTACCTATAGATCAAATACCACTATTGTTCTTCTGGTTTACACTGCACAATTCGGCTTTTGGTTGTGTACTTCCATTTCAAATGAAAATGTCATTACTTTACCCGAGATAAAATAAACCTTCACAACGTTAACATATAAATCAAATGCACTCCTGCAGTAGGTAATAAAAAATTGTAGTCTAATACTTACATCTGGATATTCTTTTACAGGCACATAAAGTTTTTCTTGTAACTGTACAATGGGTCCCACAGCATCTGGTAATTCTGAACTTTTCTTGTCTGTGCTGCCATTTAATGTGTCATTATACATATCTTTCCGTACTCTGCTGATTTCTGAAAACAAATCACAGACAAACTATTATTAGAGCAAGCACTAAAATATATTGTAGACATTCTAAATACTGTATAAGAAAAATCTGATAGTAAAATAATGAAGTAACCAACAGATTTACAATACACAATGACAATGAGGCCACCTCAGAAAAAGTTTTGGTATGGTTAACATACATATACAAAGTGATTACAAAAGAAATACCAATGTTATGGAGGAAGGAAGTGCTGGTTACTGAATCGGGATCAAAATGGCTTCAACAATGGTTAAATTAGGCTATAAATCATGCTTCCCTGAGTACTGTGCTAATATATTTTACTTTTTTTTGTAATTTTCAGTCTTCTCAAGAGGCACATTCAGTGTTAAACCAAAACAAAGAAAAAAAACTAAAGCCTTCAAAAATCTCAGTATTTTATTGTATATATTATAGATTCAAAAGGTGGAGGCAATCTCGAGATGCATTGGGCAAGTTTTTAAAAAGCAAAAGGAAAACCTAAATAATTTTGCAAAGTACTCATCTTAAATAATAACAAAATCAAAACAACATTCCTATGTATGATACTGAAAGCATCATAATCAGAGTATTGCTACCATTTAGTCATACATTACATCCACAAAGGGCAGCAAACTAAATTTACACTGAAATAAAATGAAAAATATATACATCTAGTAAACCTTTCCCACTAGCATATTATCTTTTTAATTATTGGGCTTGTAAACATTGACAATTTAGTACTTAAAGGAGGATGCAATATTTCAGTCAGGAAATAATTAATCTTTCATTTTTAATTTTGTGTTTCGAAAGCATTACCGACATTCTGCTGCACCACTCCAATCACTGCATCAGAGCAGGATGCCTAATGATGAATGAGACACCTCTATCCCCTCATTTCTGCTGAGACTAGCAGAACATCTTGTCAGCTGCTGTAAGCACTAAGGAATGGCAAACATTATGGCAGCAACCTTCTTGCAAGATTCACACTCTTCAACCTGGAATACCTCTATTTTCAGCTGCCAAAAGGCTAAATGAGCAGCTATTTGGATGTTTCATCTGAACGCTATACAGGTACTGCTGAGTTAACACAAATTCCTAAATTCAAATAAAAGTAAACCTCTCTGACAAAGCCCTAAAAATACACTGTGTTCTTTTTGTTTAAGATTATTTCATTCCTTAATAATATTTTTTCATTTAGACATTTATAATTAATATTTTCAAAGTCAGTCTTTTTAAAAATCACTTCATAACTTTACTTTAAAATTGGGACTTGCAAAACAGACACCCTATTTTACTGTACTGTATATTAGTTGTAACAACAAAATGGATTACATGATGGCTTTCCAATTTACTGACAGAGACTTCTGCTTTAGAGAGATTTTTTATATAAAAGGTACTGAAAATATATATAAAAAATAAATTAACAGAAACCAAACTAGAGTGAAATACAAACAATACAAATATATACAGTATATAACCTCAAATAACACAGCTACCATTAAGATTAGCTGGCAAACCTCATGCAACAATGAAGTTACATGCAAACATAGAAGTCATATTCAAAATTATCATGAAGTACTGTATTATTTTCACTGCAAAAAATTTAAAGGAGGTATATCTTTCTTTTCAGACCATCGCCACACACGCAGCCCTCTACAAATGTAAATTCTAACAATGCCACTTGTTGCATATACTGTAAAAGAATATATACTTAAACTCTGAGCTTGCCCTAAGACAACTTCACTCTATAAAAATAAAACAATCTTATATGAAAACATTGCAAGGCACAGTGGTTAGTGTACTACTGCCTTAAAGAAATATGCTCCAAAACTGACCCCAGTCATTACATTGCCTATGTGACATGTTATCTCCATGTCTGGGTATTCTCCTGGTACTCTGCTTTTACTCACAACTCAATAACATGCAAAAATTTCTTTTACACTAATGGTTTTATATACTAATTATTACTGACTCAATATTTGTTTTAATTATTATGATATTAACAAGTGAGTGGATTTGATATACAACACCTTATGACATATTTTAAGACAAAAACATACTTTTACTAAGCATATTCGTTAAGTTTAAGACTTTACACTTCAGTGTGCACATTTTGTGCAAAAAAAGTGCAAAAGTCTGTACAAGGCACTTCACATGTCTTACAGGGATGAAACAGTTAAACTATATACAAGTTGAGAACGTACTCTTTGAGTTAGCTTTACATTTGTGATGAAAAACTACTTAAAGGGTAAATGAAACAGGTTAAAGCTTGAGAAACTTGCACAGTGCAGCTTCTATGTGGCCATGTTTCAGCATTTGACTTAATTCAAAAGACACACATTTTACAATGTATATATTAGTCTGTGTGACTAGGGAAACGTTTAATTCCAACAGGATTAGATATACAGTTTGAACATTCAAACAATGGATATCAGTCCTTTTACAAGGTAAGACACAATGTCAAGTATCTCTTGAATGGAGAACAGAGAAATGCAGATTATATTCCACTATTTGAGGTCATAGTGATTACAAATGGGCTGATTAATGTTGTTGTTGAAAATTCAACTTAAAACCAAGGACAGTCATTTCTCTATGCAAACACATCTGGGACTATAGTGAGCAATGGGAGTAATGTAATTTGTGCAAGTTCCCCACATATGAGCACTCACTTGTCATACAGACTGCTGTAATGGCTCATACTATTTCAATTTTAATATATTTTTGTCTGGAGTATTTTCTGAGTATAGGCTAAGAGTGCTATATTGTAATATATTTAAAACTATAATACACTAACAGTTATTAAACTCTCCTATATATATATATATATATATATTAGTCTGTTGGCATCACCTATACTAATGTTATTGTTAGTGTAGAAAAATACACTAACCACTACAGAATGATCTGATACATGCAAGAGTGGTATGCATACACCAAACAACCTTAACATCCTCATGAAACAGAAGTGACTCTGATCCTTTATTTTATTTTAAACAGACCCTTTGGTAGTATTCTATATTTTTATTATTAATGAGAACCAAAGGCAGAGTAAGCTTGATCATCCTGAAATCTAAGATTATCTCTTTTGTCTTTCTGATTTTGAAATTGCAGGTACTTAAATTTGCACCATTTACCAAAGTCCTGTATTCATTCTCGTGCCCACCGTTAATATATCCAACTATGGGTAATCATAAAAGTTCTACAGATGACATGATTCAGTATTGTAATCAAAGTCTGCAATGTACAGAGTAAAAATAAAGGCAGCTAGTACAGTTCCTTGTGGAACCCCTGTGCTACTCATGACCATGTCAATACAAAGTGGTCTACCGGTTAAGTAGTTCATTATCCAAAACACACTGGTGGCATCAGTCCTCATTAATCAAAGCTTTTCCCCCAGCAGTTTGAGAGCACTAGAGAAGTCAACAAACAATATCCTCACCCAGCTACCCCATTTCTTTTCATCATATAGATGGCAGCTGTGTTCACCCCTATGTGGACCTGGTAGGTAAACTGTAAAGGATTAATTGCTAGTTCCAAATAAGGGTGGCAAATAAGCCAATATTAGCCTTTAATTTGTGAGGTCAGAGTCACCAGTTGGTAGTCATTTAAGATTTTGGCTGCACTATCTTGGGGACTGGTACCACTAAAGAGGTTTTCCACACATCTGTAACCCTTTGTAAGATCAGACCTGGAATGTAGATATGCTGAAAAACTACACACAGTTGCCCATCGAACTGTTTCATTACCTTAGAGTAAATACTACCAGGTCCAGCAGCTTTAAAATTAACATTAAGTGTATAATTTATCTCTTGTTGAAGTATTTTATTATTAATTATAACCATTGATGATTTCTGAGTTCCATTACTATTTAAGCGCTGAAGAATAATTCCATATGAGAACTCATGTCTACTAAGAAATTTTCTGCCATTTCAAATGTTTGAACACTGGTCTCGCTCCTGCATCCCTGCAGGTTTAAAAATGAATTAATGGACTAATTATAAAGGTTGCATGTAGAAGAGTGATTTAATAATTCCACTGTTAAGCAAAAACAATTAAGGAAATGTTACTTTTATGGAGTTAAAACCATGAGATGGGCAGTTATAAATATGATTGAAACTTTCATTGCTTGCACAAGATTATATACATTTAAAATTCAATAATGATAGGGCTTAAAATTACTATACCGATACATTAATTTACAAAAAAGGAAAAAATCTTCAATTTTGCTAAAATTTAGATGCAGCTGGCATATTTCTATTTCATGAGTACATTAACGGACATAGTCCTGGTGCTAGCAGTAGAGAACACAATAATAACTAAAAAGTATCACTGAAGCAACAACTACTATATATAGGCACTGTGGAAGGAAAGCTTTAATCCTTCTGAGCTTTTCATGCTTCTTCAATATTTAATTGAGCAAATTCAAGGCCTTCTGGGATACAAAGACAAAAAAGAATTATTAATAATTTGAAGCTGGCAATTAGTGATAAGGTGATAATTGGCAGGTGAAACAAAACAAATGTACACAACATCAAGTACTGTATGGGAAAAGGGCATGGGGAATATTGCTTTAGTCCAGCAACAATTTTTTTAGATTTATGCTGCCAGATTTTAACAGCATGGTAAGAACATATATTTATTACACAAATTTATTTTGGTTGAAAAAACCATGAGGATTTATTTACTGTGTTACATTGTCTCTGTGAAACAACAGGATGATAGGCAATAAATCATCTCCTTTGTCTGTGGAGGAATATAAGAATATCTATAATAAAAACAACTCAACCATATATATTTTTTTAAACAAATAAAAAGTGCGATAAAGTGTTCAGGTAGACCACTTGCGTCAACTAAAGCAGGAAATGACACATTTTAGGCCATGATCTTATCCTCTACTTCCAAGCAAGCATGTAACCCATAAAATATGAAAATATCCTCTGGCAAAAGTAAAATGCTAAAGTGGGCTTGAATACAAATTGGTATCATAATCAGATGCTATATTGATTGTGATCCTCAAATTACTATCCTTGATAAAGTAATCACTGGATACAAATCTGTAAATATATATAAAAATCATGAAAAATTATTTAAATATTTCACTGTTTCACATGAATACTTAAGGTAAAATATATTTTTCTTTCACCGTGACAAAAAAGATACAGTATATAAATATGATTCAAAATTCAAGAAAAAAAATTAAATCTTTTTTTAAACAGTATATTTCTCTGTAATTAGGAATGGTCAAGTAAATATTAGGCTTCCTGAAAACAAAGCTAAATTTCATGCTTGGATTTAAATGCTGTGTTACTTTTTTATTGCACTTATCAGTATACATACTGTATATCTGACACAGTTCTGTTATCTTTATGGCTCTGTAAACCAACCTGTAGTAATGAATGCTGCTGAAGGCACAATACAAAACATATGAATGAACTGAAGTTACATCCTATTAGTTGCTGCCAATCATTGTTTATTCAGGAGTAAAAAAAATGTGTGATGAAGGTATTTCTTTATTGTAATTAAAAATAAGAATATAGTATAATAAATAAGGCAGTTTCTTCTCGAGTCAGCTACTAAGGATTCATGGATTTTCCTGGCCTGAAATGTTTTTTGTGAAACAACAAAGGGTAGTGACAACCTTCTTGACCTACCCAGACTTTGTTTTATTTAGCTGATATACAGTAAAGGAGTGCAAACACCAAGAAAACAACACTGTGCAACCAACAGACTCTAAGCGGGTACTGCAGGCCTTTCCTAGTTGACACTTTTCTACATTGACTTTCTTATAGTGGAACTGAACTGTGACAAAGGTCATACTAGTAATATAAGCTAGATTTAGAAAATACAAACACAGGAATATGGATGAAGCAGAACAAACATTTGCTGCTATTTATATTTTTACTCTGCACAAATTTATCAATAGCCTTATTAATGAATCTTCATGACACATGAAAAAACTGTTGAGAACAGAAAAGACATTTGCTTGATGCACAGACTGCAGCTGCCATTATTCAAAAGAATGTTCTGTGATTTAATACCTGCCTACTATGGCTCAATATGATGTGAAACTGTACCTAGGCTGTACCTGAGAAAAGCCTGAAGTATGGGGGGGAAATGCCTTCCAGCTACGTATTTTCTCTACTAACCAGTCAGATCAGCTGCAGCAGGAAACCAGTTGTTTAAGAAAATAAAATTAAAAAGCGTGCTTCAGCATCATACAGTAATAAAAGTAAATCAAAATTTTATATAATATTAAATAAGGCTAATCTTGAATATCCTACAGGAAATAAGATTCAGTATTTAATCAAGTTTCATGACATCAAAATTCTGACAGATATCTACATATGGTTAGGTAAATTGTTATCTATAATATAATATTAGGCACTGTTTTTGTTTATAAAAAAAAAAACAAAAAAACAGCCTCTGCTTTAATTCCCTAAGGTAGACTGGAATGGTTTTAATAAAACAGGAGTTGTAATTAAAACCATCAACTTAGTTAATATTTCATAAAAGACATTAAATTCCTCAATCCCTAGCTGTGCTGCATTGTATAACACTATTACTTAAAAAATGAATCCACTCACGCAATTCTCAGGGGCAAACACTGGTGGAGAGAAAGATTTAATTACAGTCAAGCAGAATTACACCACCGACATCATGACTGGCACTCTGTTTCAGCGGAAAGACATAATCACTTCAGAGACCAAACAACTTATGTAATAAATGGTGTAGTGCATTACACTCACCACAATTATGCATACATCCATTCTAAAAGAGGGCTCATCCTAAAAAATGCTGAATGGAAAATGTAGCATGTTGCCTTTGAAATATAAATCTTGCTTTTTAAAGGCATTCAAGTTTATGTCTTATTATAAACAATTTGACAATAATTAACTTTTTACTTCAAAATAGTAAAAACCTAATGATATTTATTTTGTCAGCTATATTTAATATTAGCTTTTTGTATCTTTTTGACACCAAACAATTTTCATTTTTGTGAGAGAAAAATCACAGTATCTGAAATTAAAAGAACATACGGAAGATTGGTCAGATTTGCATAGCAGAGAACAACATAAAAGTATAGATAAGACCTGTAGGATAGAGAACAGTGATAGTGCCTTACATAATCTATAATTTGGTTAGTGCCCTTTACTGTTTCATCCTTCAAAGAGAAATATATTTTCAAACTAATGTAACATTCTCAAACCTATATCAAATTCACAGTCACGGGGTTGCTATGGCTTATTCCTAAAGCACTGGGTATAAGGCAGAAACCTACATTGGATGAGGGATCATACATCCCACTGACACATATAGTTACAATCACACTGGGCCAAATCACAAGAAGCGATAACTTTAATGTGCATTTCTTTGGAAAGTGACAAAAGAACAAGAATACCAGGAGAAAAAAAAAACAAGCAATGGAGGATGTGCAAATTTAAATACAGAAAACAACTAGGGCATGAGATTTATAATGGATTTGGGAAACAACAAAGCTACCCAGCATGCTGTATGTTTTGACACTAGTTTTTAATAAATCACTTGAATTAGTTACTTAATTAGTTACTTAAGCGTTTAAGGGGTTAGTTACTTAAGCATTTGTTTGAAAGTGGACATTTAAGAAAGAAATTATATGCCAAAGGTGCATATAAGAATATATCCAACCAGGAGAAAAGTGTTTGATGTAGTTGCATCTTTCTGTCTTCATCCATC
Organism: Polypterus senegalus; assembly: GCF_016835505.1. Lineage (NCBI taxonomy): Eukaryota > Metazoa > Chordata > Cladistia > Polypteriformes > Polypteridae > Polypterus > Polypterus senegalus. Next base: position 35,610,773 of record NC_053169.1, on the reverse strand, counting down.
AAGAAACACAATGAAAAAAAAAGGATACTTATAAAGAACACAAAATTTTATTGCATACTTTCAAAAGATGCAACCATTCGCTCTATATAAAACAGAAACATCTGCTTGATTTCTTAAGAAACCCAAAAAAAAAAACAATTCTGCATTGATCTGATAAGGAATAAGGCAGAGATAAAAAAAACTACAGTACATTTTTAAGCAGAATAAGAAATCAGCTACAATCTAGAATAGGTCTTTGATTGAGAAATGCCTGAATTAAAACAGCCGCCATGAACACCAGGCAAGGGAAACACTGATTTATATTACAGTTACGGTAAAGATGATATTTCTGGACAGCCAATATTACCAAGAAAAAGAAATACATTAGAACATTTTCATTCTAAGACACTTGCTTTGGCCATTTTGAAAACAATACCTGAACACTTACATAAATCAAATGGGCTGTGTTACAAAATTATTGATCTTAAATTGCACAGTACCCTCTTCCCTAATTTCTCTTTGGTAAAAGTGAAACCAAAATCAAGTTTTCCTTCTAGTGGCTTTATTCAGGAGTCCAATTCAAAACTAGTACTTAAGATGATTAAACTGTCAGGCAAGTGATTAATGGATACCACTTTTAGTGATTTGTCAGCTTTCTGGATCTCCAAGTTCAATCATTTTATTTTCTGAATGGGCCTGCAGGCCTGCACATGTTATACTGCTGAGTGTCGCTGTATGAGCTGCAGCAACTGGGTATGCTGAGCCTAAACAGAAACGCCCACAGGCCGTTCTCTTTCTAAGTGCCTTTGCCTGACATTTTGAGAGCACTCAACATAATGGCAATGTGCATTAATCTGTACCATTTTATTTTCACCTTTAATCCTCCACCTTTATAAATTTTAAAAATAAAGGGGAAAAGCCATTAAAACATGGACTGTCTCCCATATGCAGATGGATGCTGTCACTAAAAAAACAACAGAAGATAACAATAAATGTAACATTTTATACAGGACAGCCTATGGGTCTGGACTTCAATTAAAACTGGGAATCAACCTCAAATCCCTATAGTATGTTCATTAAATTCATATATGAAATACATTAAAGAGATATGAAGCTTAATACATTTCACATTCTCAGAAAATAGACTTACATGTCAAGATCGCCAATCAAACATTAATAACTGATTCTTTATAGATCACAGCATAGACATCCTCAACTGAACAAAGAATGTGTGATTTTAACACAATTTTAAGCCCAATTTGTAGTTGACCGCTGACTTTCTCAGTCAACCTAAATTTCACCTTTATCTGCTGTCATTTCATATACAGTACGAGAGTGGTTGTGATGCCCAATTGCCTCTTACAATTGTGCTGTCGCATAAGCATAAGAATTTCTACAATGTCAATTGCACAAAAAGTGCTCATGCAGCTTAAGCACATATAGGATTGTGAATATCTTGACCACAATATCTAAAAATCGCACAAAAAGCAATTTAGATAAATACAGATAAGTAACTCTTGCATATATTGTAGGTGCCTTTTTTGAATATCTAATATCTATATTTATTGCCTATTTTCTAAATATAAAGAAATCCACTTGTTCAGTTTAATGACATTTATTTGTATGAGTTGCCTAGAATAAACTAAAAACTAAGTAAAATACAATATTTTTACAGTGCTTTGACAGCTCAAGTTCAAAGAGTTTAGAAAAAGTCCAGTTCCTGTAAGTGAATTACAAAATAAATGTAACGATTAAAATACCTGTAATAGAATAATTAGAATTTATCTACAAAGGCACAGGAAGAAAAGAATATATCCCAAACACAGCCACATACCATGTTTAAAGAAGTGAATGAAAGCTTGCCAGAAAGGTACTACACATATATACACACTTACACTTGATCACTGACCCACACAACTTGCAAACGCTGTAAGTTAAACATAGCAAACTGCTGTTTCTTAAAGTGGAAAGACACACTGTACAGTAAGTACATAAGGACAAAACAGAACACTAAATGGAATGAGACAAGACGACACCATAACTTAATCCTTTAAGACAGACTTTCTCACAGTCATTAGGAAGCTCAATTCACCTGATAAACAAATATACAAACTCAATATGAAAAAAATGGCCAGTAATGCATTTCACCCCATAAATGATACACAAACGTAGAAGAGAGAAAAATAAAATACGAAGGCTGCTGTTTTTATTCTTACCTATAAAGTTTCGGTAAGGAGGAGCGCCTGAAATGTACGAACAAGGGCTTACACACTGCATGGACATCTCTGGTGTGATGTGAATTACTGACTAGTGTACTTTTTGGGGGCAACCTTAGTAGGTAAAAGTGTGCTTTGCAGTATGGTAGTCACTTGCAAACACCAATGCTAACCCTACCTATTCTAAAACCTTCCTCTTCTGATTCTCACTCTATTTTTCTCATTCTTAACACCACTAGGCTATACAAGCAGCGTTGACAAAGACACATTTAGAAAAAGCATTTGAGATTAGTAGATTTTATTTAAACATTCCAAAGAAGATGCGTAAAATTAAATAAAAGTGCCAAACATCGCGATATTGGGTTTTGTATATTGATTTTTTTTTTTAGAAATATCTAATTGAATATTTGATTTTCCAGCCCTAGTTGGAATGTGTTCTTCTTTTGTGAAGACCAATCAGAGAATGACAGGTTATAATAAGCAGGATCCAGACAGGGAAAAGTCATTCAATAAGCACAAACTAACCAGAGCATGATGGGGTCAGCATTTTCAAAAATGATAATTTTTGTCTATCTACACTGAAATGCCGCACCAGCATTTTTACATGTTTTTGGAGAGCATTTTAAAAAGTGATTGGTTTTGTCAATTGAAAACGCTGTGGTAATGTGGTAGAAAGGTGAAAGCAAGAAAAAAATCAAAGTTGTTCAAACGTAAATAAGATTTACTTGAACAAATGATGAGCGAAATATGATTTCATCGATACAAAAGAGAGGAAGGTACCTGTGGTTGTTCACATTTAACACCCTATAATGAACATTACTGTATAGACATTATCCACGCATCATTCTATTACTTAATAAACAAGCATGATATAATTTCTGCAGCATTGGAAGCAAAGTAGGAAACAACGATGGATTGGATGCAAGCTCATAAAGTAAGTATTATAGGTTTCCCTATTTGAAAGACAACAATAAAAAAAAAAAAATCACATACACACAAAAGAACAATAAGTACACCGTTATTCTATCAAATTTTAATATATCTGGATGCTACAGTTAGCATCTAGTCCTCAAAAACTTTTATACTTGGATAAACTACCTACAGGTGATAAACAACACATTAGATAATGATAACGAGCATAACTGCAAATCAATAACTGAATAACTCTGAAAGAAAAAAAAAAAGGTTCACGAGTGTTCAAAGTCCTAGACACAAACTTGAACTGCTGAGACAGGACCTAAACAGACCTGTGCATTCACATAAATATGAAGGAAAGCAGTATTATAAGAATGGCCAGATTCCTGCGTTATATTGTAAGATAATAATAAGCTCTTACAGAAAATTATCACTTGAAGTTACTGTTGCTAAAGGTGATTCTATAAGCTGTTTAACCATGGGGTGTGTATAAATACTGTATATATACATATATATATCATCCTCTTTAATAAAACCCTTGTGTGCGTCCAGTGTCCGTGCGTGTGTCTTCTGGTGAAGTGCGCATGCGCGGGCCGCGCATTGTACCGTACCCCGCCCATGCGCTCGGCACGTGGACGCACACACACACTGAAAGCTGGGCGTGCGGTGAATGGCCTAGCCGCCGCCGCGCACGATGAGCAAATAAAGCACACACACTGGAAGCTGGGCACACAGTGAACGGCTGCGCATGATAAGATATAAAGGACACCATTGCTGGGGAGAGTGCTGATTGGGTAGTCGCGCAGCGCACATAAAATCCGTTGTTGGGGAGACGCCACACAAAATAATCAGTTGCACGCCCCCACAGATTAAAATACTTGCTGGGGAACTGCACAGTACTTGCTGGGGAGACGCCACAGGCACGATTATAAACAGCACGCCATACATTACATCAGTTGCTGGGGACACTCTACTGATTGCCCACTGTTGTGACAGAAAATTAAAGTCATATTACGGACATCAAAGCTAGTATTACTGCAGAGAAAATTACAGGCATTTTATGGAAATACAAACCAGTATTACTGCGAGATAAAATTAAAGACATATTAAAGGATGCATATTACAGCCACATACAAGCCAGTATTACTGTATGAGAAAATATTACAGACATATCTACTAACAACATGCCACCCAAAAAAAGGACACGTCAAGTAGGACAAAAGACACAGACAATCAAATCCTATATAAGCAACATCTCCTATAAGAACGGTCAACTCAACAAGTAAACATCAACAAAAGAAACGCTGAAAGACAAAGAAAAATACGAGCAAAAAGATCGATTGAAGAAAAAGAAAATGACTGTCAGAAAAACGCTAAAAGAGAAAGACTCAGAAGAGCAAACCTTAGAAAAAGTTGCCATTTACTTGCCAGAACCAGTATTCAGCCATGGTCAGTTTTATGTTGCATTATCAAGAGTTAGAAGTTTTCCAGATGTTGTTGTCAAGGTTGTAGAGATTCCTGAACAAGGCAATCTGTTGCCATACTCAGACAGAATATTTACAAGAAATGTTGTCTATAATGAAATTCTACAGAAAAATTTCATGAGGTAAAAAAATTTTAAATTTTACCTAAATATCTTCTTCAGATATTGTGTCTTACAGATTGTTACAAAGTTTTACACTAAGGCAATATTAATTATATTTACTGTATTGTCATGTACGTTTCTATTTTATTTTTATTATTATTTTACTTTAGGCTGCTTGAAAAAATATTTTTGACAAAAAAAAAAAAAATTAAGTCAAGAAACAGAATGAGGTCAAGGTCCTTGCCATTTAATATAGACTGTTCCTACTAATGTTTATGCACTACTGTTCTAGCGCCCGTTATTGTAACGGCTTAATGTCTAGTATATATATACACACACACACAAAGATATACACATATATATGCATACTGTTTTTGTTTTGTTGAATTAAAAAAATAATAAAGAAAAATAAGATGTATATTAGTTTTCACCTGAGGTTATATTTATTTGATTTTAACACTTAATGAGGAAAAGATCATGTATTGCCACGTCCTAATATGTTCACTTCATTAAATAGTATATCTGTATAGTAGTATCTATGCAAACATATTAAGTGGGTGCTACAGTACTGCCCAAAACAAATTCACATTCATTGGCAATGAAAATAAAAGGAATGAATGCTTCAAGGAAGAAATGTTTCTGCAAAGACACAGTGGCAGAAAGATGACAGGCAGTTTGACAGTACAGTAAATTCTAACCAAAATAGAAAACTACATCAGATGACATTCAATACAAGGAGATTTACATAATCCACTAGCCCTACTGTAATGAAACACTACTGCAAATAACTAAATATTCTGTGGTCACCCTGTGCCATCTTTAATCAGAGTGAAAATAAATTCAGTGCAAAAGCAAGATAAACCTATTGAGAACTAGTGCCCGGCAAAGCTATTCTCTTATGGTTCATTTGGTATAGTTTGGTTGTATTTTTATATTACAAGATGTGAAAAGCATAGAATAAACCTTGCAGCACCTTAAAAAAATAATTATGCAGTAAATTGTGTAACGTTTAAACATGCAATGACAGCTTAGGCAGTAATGTTTACATTTTTAGACCAAGAAGTCAATTTTTTCAAAAAGGTGATTTAAGAATAAAACTCAAATGCATCACTTGTTCCCTGAACCCATTTTATGTATTTTTAATACAATAATAAATACACATTTATTTATTTAAGCATTTCTTAATCCATCCTTCTATTTTGAAATTATATTATATAGCATAAATATAATACATATTTTGAATTATATTTCCATCAGTTCTGAATGAGAAGATGAAAATCAAAATCACACCCTGAATGAACCAAAAGATTCATCTGAAGTGAGAGAAGCTTTAGTTTTTTTTATATTTGTATCAGCTGACTCTTATCCTGCTCCTTGTTTAAACAGCTCACCACATTTAAGCATAAACAACAGAAAACATTCATTCAGTCTCAATATTCATTATGTTGTATTTGGCATAAGGGGCTCTATTTGTACTAGTAAAAACAGTACAAAAATCAACTTAAAACAGATGTAGCACAAATCTATTTAAAAATATTCTTTTGATAAAGATCACACATGAAGAACGCATAAAAAGTATTTTTTTCAGAGAAGCAAACAATTCTTTATTCTTTATTTCTTATAGTGCTTTACATGTTGCGAAAGTGTTTCTGATTTCTTAATAAAATACAGACAAAGGAAGAATATGTTATGCACCTGGCCGCCTTGTCTCCTGTCCAATACACCAGCTCGCTCTCCAGGTTTCATTCTTTGTTCTTTCTAAAACATTCTTATTTGATTTTCCTCCCTTTTCTTTTCTTTCTTCTCCTTCCTTTTTCTCCCTTCTTCATCCTACTCGGATTCCTTATATATTTTGATGATGTGAGTGTTTGCCTTAATGATCGTCATTACACAGGAGTAGGCAATCAAACAGTCATCCCATGTGTAATGGGAGTTAAATGTGCTTTATTTAAGTATATGAGGAATTCAGCACAATACCAAACTACCACTTAAGAGACTACCACACTTAAGAGACCATTTTTTAAAAACATACATCAAAAGGTCTATCTGTAGTTTGTCAAAAAATATTGCAGCAAAGCACCCATTCTCTTAAAACATCAGATATGACCAAGACTGAGCTTTTTACCAACAATTTGAAAGGATATGTGTAGCATATACCTGTTAACATCTATACCCCAAGACACACTGTAGATGTGGTAGAATCAGGATGCAGGGAATTCACATAATATAACTTAAGTACACTCCAGAACCGATGTATCCTATCCTAGAAGTACAGAAGCACAAGAAGGAATTGACATTGAATGGAAACGTAATCCATCGCAACACACATTCGCTCACATAGCCATACTCACTCATAAAGGGTAAATTAATATTCAGCATTCAACCAAATCTGCATGTCTTTGGGATGAAGAAGAAAAAAAATGCAATAGATAGGACTGGAAATATGAAAAATCTTTACAGCAAGATAATGGCTTAAGATTCAAATTTGGTGATCTAAAGTGGTGACACAACAGAGCTAACCACTACGCCATCAAACCTATAATTCTGTTCTGCAAATCCACAAACATACTGTGTATGTTTTACAGTATATACTGCAGCACAGTACTACGAGTTACATTGTTCAAGATTGTAAGTGTGGTCTCATTCTCGAATTTAAGACTTTTCCATGTTAATGTGGATTTTTTGCTAAATGAATAAACAATTTCCAGTGAAGATTAAAAGACACGGTCATGTTATCTAGCATCTCTGAACAACTAAAACAGAAGCCAAACCAAGACTACAATTGCATCTCATTCAGGTCATCTTTTTGCCTTGTGCCAGCTTATGTCAAGTGTTATTTCCCACCTTGCTTAGTTTCAATTATTATAACTTGAATCTCATAGATAAAAAAATTCAAGTATTGCTAAGAATAAAAATAAAGAAAGGCAAAAAAACAACTCAAAAAATTGCAGCCCACACCACTCTCATACTACAGAAGGAACTGTATAGTTCTTTCTGTGATAGTCTGGAATTTGAAATCAACTTTTTCTGTTAAAACTAGAAAAGTATTCCCACAAGTGTGCCCCAAAGGATGTGATCCAACAATACCAAAGTAAAAAAAAAGCACAAGCATGTAGGCTACGGTAAAATGCCATAATATGTTATGTTTTGCTTAAAAACAAAAAGACAATTTATCATATCTGGTACTTTAGGATATCATGTCCTAGAAAATTATTTTTAAATTGTTACCTTCTATATATTTTGGGCATGTATTGAAAATATTATTCTTGGCATATATTTTATGAAATGAGAGGCCATTTCAATAACAATATTTTTAAAGCACCTTGCAGACTAAATGGGTATTTCAGTCTTAATAACATAACTGAATATGTAATAATAATATTAATAGGTATTTATTTTGATACCATTATATAATATGTGGGTTAAATTCAAAACCTGGTCTTACAATTTTGTATATACTGTACCATTTACAACAGCTGCATTTAATTTTAAAATGTATAAGGCAATAAATACAAAAATCCAAACCGAAGAAGATTTTCATCTTCTTGAATAACAAAGTTATGCTTTTTATAGATAAATCTGAAACTGACTGGTATTTGGAATTGAGGCTGCCAACAGGAGCTCATAGTAGGTGATTATTAGTAATATAAATTCTAGGTCATGAGCATTGATAACAATATAAAATATCCTTTTAATTAAAATGAGATAGAACAGGCTCAGTAATCATAAAAGGTAAAAGTGACAATGAGCAAATCCAAAGTCAAATGATGAGAATAAATTTTCAGTATAAAGATAATCACATGCATTTCTAAAGTTGAAACACCATGGTAATGATCACCAGGACTGGCAACACACAACTTATCATAAGCACAACAACACCACTTTGTATCAGTCACATCAATATACAAATGCAGATTTGACCTAACTTATAGTGCTTTCCTTAAGAAACAGTCCGTTTGCTGATAACTATAAATTGGGTATGCCATCCAAAAAAAACAAAAAACAAAAACAAAACAAACACTTCATTCATATACTGCCTTTCAAAGCTTTTTGGAAGTATCAAGAAATGGCAGGTGGCCAACTTTCAGTGGTCTCCATTGGGATGGCACTGTTCATTCAGTAATATGGTGTTTACACATTTACTCTCAGCAAGCATGCTTGTCCTTCCATGTAATCAGTGCAAGTACCATATGTTTAGATAAAGATGTCAAAAGTAGTTAGACAGACACCAACAGGTGACATGTATGAAATGCTTAGGATGAATGGACAATACTGTACTAATATTTTAAGAGGCTTTTAAATCATCGCGGTTGTGGGCACCATATACTCCAGCATGAATATATCTTATTGGACACTTAAGATTTATATTTAACGTGTCATTTTACCTGATAGCATTCTTCTATTTATAATACTGTATCTTGAAGGAGGACATAACTTTCTAATAGAAGCTGCATAAGGTAGTCTGCATTTAATTAGTCTTTGTATGGATTACAGTATATAAGGTATATACAGTTAACAGTACTTATATCTCTCTTTCTTTCTCTCTCTCTCTCTCTACTTCCAAGTCTAAAGCCCCTTAAAAATCTTGATTGCACCTAAATACACAACGCTAAATTACTTTTATTGCTATAATAATAGGTGCAAGTCAGTAAGAGTGTCTATGCAAGTACATGTATTTGCAACCCCATGCCTGACTGACAATCTTTAAATGATCACCTTTGACTATAGCTGTCTGAATAGGATCTTGCTTACCTGAGAATTAGGTATGGCATAAAGAGACTAACTGAAAACAAATATATATAATAAAAAAAAATACAATAAAGAAAGTTCAGACTCTGTGCTGCTGAAGGTTTTGATATCACTTTAAACTTGAAAAGTAAATGAATGCTGTGTGAATATGGCTCACAGAAAATTTGATATCAGTACTACAAATCATATGCAGCTAAAACTTTAAATAAATGAGCAGGTAGAGTGTTATTCTACACAATATAGTATACTACCAAATCTTTGATTAGTTTTAATCATTTTGTGTAATTCCCATTCCATTAGCATTAAATGTAAGTCACTGAGAGCATTCTGAACTGCATCTATAATGTATTTTTTACAGTGCATAAAAAACAGAAGGACTGAATTTACATACCAGAAGCATAAACACTTAGCAAAATCACCCACAAATAATTCAAAGTTTGGTGGACAGGAATAGTTTTCATTTTGCTACAGCAAAATGGCCAGTCACAGTCGGCTACACAGTGCATACATAGCACTACTGTTGTGTAGTAAGAAGAGTGGGACCCACACATCAACTCCCAAAGTGGAGTTTGCATGTTCTCCCTGTGTCTGCAGAGGTTTCCTCCATCAGTCTGAATGTTAGGAAAATTGTAGTTGCTAAAGTGGCCCTAGCATGTGTGTGTGTGTGTGTGTGTGCTTTCACTCTGCGATGGACTGCTGCCCTATGCCTGCTGCCCTAGATAAGGGGTTTAGGAAGATGGATGGATGGATGTAAAGTGAAGCAATTAACTAGTGGATGATTTTTACAAAATGACTGCATAAAACAGCATAAACTAAACTGTATATTAGCAGACCTTAGGTACAATATCACCAATATGCATAATTTTATACCTAGCTGTACCGTATATATAAGAAAATATTAAAGCAATGGCCTTCTGATTACAAATAATGTGCCTTTATTAGAGAGTCAGAAAGTATCATTTTTTATGAATCTGTGTTCAGCCAGTGCTGTATCAAACTAAAAGGAACATGCCTCAGGGCATGTTATCTTGTTTTTAGTAAATCATTACCAGTTGCTATATGTGAATCTACACACTTTAAATTTCAACTATTCAACATGCAGACATGCAATTTTAAAGAACAAAATAACAAAAACCAAATTAAGTTAAACGGGAATGAATTTATGAAAATTTTAAAAACTCTAGAAAGATTCATCAGTTACATGTAACTCCCCACATCTAGGACATCTACTAACTCGCTCCTTCTTAGACTTGGCCATTCTTCCATGTTCAGTCTTTATTGCTTAGCTACAAAGTACCCGAATAAAACAATTTAAGCATTGCAGGACTGTGATTTTTTTCTTTATAACAAGCACAAGATGTTCCATTAGGCAAGTCATTCGCACAAGTTGACGGATCATTAATTATACAGCCATCAGTGGTATCAGTTAAACTTATCAGGCCATTAATTTGGTGCCGTGACCTAAACCAAGCCCTTTTTCACACAATCAATATGTTTTGTTGCAGCTATGTTAGATGCTATTTTACTACCAGAGCTATTAGCCACACCAACTGCAGTCACCATTCCTACAATTATGCATCCTGGTATATTCCTAAAATATTTTTGCGCTTTATTACATTGCTTTGATTTTAAGCTTTTATGGCATACATACTGATGCCACTAAATTTTAGAGAGATATTGGAGTTACTGCTGAATAAAATAAAATGTAAGCATATCATAATCTAATTTCTGTTCTAAGGTTGACAGGATTCACATACAAAACTAATAAAATGGGGACAATTAGATCTGATGTGTACCTTTAGGTTGTTTTAGTGAATTCATTTCATTTCTCTTTTTTCAGATACTGCCCCCATCAACACTCCCTATAGCTTCACCAACATATCTTATCTCTAGAATGGCAAATACAGTATATCCTAAGATAATAGACTGTATGTATGTCAGGATTTAATCTTACATCATAATTATTTTATATTCCATTTGTGCCTATTTTGAAGTCACATGGAGTTCATCTACATTTCAATGCTGTATCTTGCTTCCTATAATATCCACATCTATACCATAAATTTCTCATTCTGAAAGTTATCTGATAAACCTATTAATACCTATTAAGGTGACACTGGTCAGAGATCATTCTCTACTCAAAGGCCATCAAAATGTACATTTTTCCTTTAAAAAGTCTGTTATTTTTAATGACAAAAGCTTATTAGCAGATCATCTTTTATTTTCTACAAATGCTAAAGAATAGGCCTGTCACTTGAATATGCCTAAAATGGGCTGCTTTGCCCACAAGCTCTAGGATGACCCTCCCACCTCTGCAATTAGCCATTCCATTTCATTCTGCCTGTTCTTTCCTCTCTAAACAATACTGCTTTGTTTGTTTGTTTGTTTTCTTATTTGCAATTTAAACTTGCTAACACCTCCATTTCATTTTAAATGCTACCAAATGCAGAATATTTTTGGCTTCTCTAATGTGTTAAACTCCCTAAGTGTAGGTCTCCAAAGACTGCTAATCTTTACCAGTAGATTCCTTATTTTTATAATTTAGTCTACAAGACAGATGCAAGGATTAAAACTGGCTGTGTGTCTCATGAGTTATGGCAGAAAAAAAACACTATTAATTAAATGTATATTGGCAATTATGTTAATTAATTGTATGAACTGCATTTGCTTTATCTCATTTGCTGTGACACTGCCAAAGTATTTGTTTAAAGGCCAAGGTTATTTGTATTGCATGTTGCCTCTTTTAAGTTTATCATTCAAAAACACCTGTATCAGACAGTAATTGAATTTTTCACACTATATATGAATAAATACAAAATATTTAGTGAAGCTTTAGAAATTCTCCTGATTTAACTCTTACAAATAATTCATTACAAAAATGTAAAGACTTAGTAGAATATGTATTTTTATTACTAGAGTATGTACTGAGAGCTCAAAGAGTTATTAAATAAAAAATTAGAACAATGTATGCATTTACTATAGTTCCCAAAAAAGTCCCCTCCATAAAACTATGCTGAAAGTGAAAGGACACTAGGAGGTACTGAATTTAACTGTTTAATCCTGAGTGGAAAAATTAGCTAAATGCATTTATGGTTCTAAGAAATGGAATTGCAGAAGACCTTAGCTTGAGAATCAGACAGGAATTCAGATGTTGTATACTACAGGAACAGGAGAAGGTAACTAGGGAATCCTGCCAAGCATATAGTTGGGGAGAATGGCTTTCTACTCCCATACCATTCTTTACCTCCCACAAACACACAAGAATAGCAGCTCAGTGATCAGCAGGTTTAATTGATTGACAATTTACTAATCAGTAAAGATTTTCTTGACTACATTATTGTCAACTGCATAGGGTAATGAAAAACCTATTATAAAATTCATGGGAAAAAAAATGTGTAAATAGTAACACTGTGGATGATAAACTTATAATCTGATATTGAGGGAAGGTACAGTCACTTTCACCATTTCATTTTCTCAGAATCAAAAGGTTTTTATGAGGGTGCCCATTTCTACATCTGTCATCCAATAAGAATATATTTATTGTAATTGATAGTTAAGAGACATTTGCTAACTTTGTTGTCATTGATTTATAGATTTCCTTGTTGCAACTTTCTACTCAAAGTCTGATCATTTTTTAACCTCTAATGAAAAGACTTCAAAGTTGATAATGTTACCAAAGTTATGCCATTATTCTTCCACTAAGGTATGAATAGCAAGCACATGAAAACCCATTTGGGAACCATCAATTAATGGAATGGTGTCTGTATGTGTAAGCCATGTTTCAATTTAAAAAAAAAAAAAAACAGAAAAACTATAAAACGCATGTTCACATATTGCAGTGGGCGTTTATGTTACATAGCATGTTTATGCTTCTCCTTAATCATATTATACATATAATTATGACATATCAAAGAACAGTGTTGTTACAAATATCAGCACATTTTACAACAATACACTATATTCAATTAATACTGACCAACTAGTGACTATTAGCTGAGAGCTGCTGTGAAAGAGACATTAGCACAGAATGTGCCAAGGAAGCAATGCAACTATACATATATTTATTTAACTATTTCTCAAACACTCTTCCATCATTAGAGGGTTGCCAGAATCTGTTCTGGTAAGTAAGGAAGTGCAAACCTTGAAGCAGCCTGTGGGGGAACATACCATTCTGTCACAGGCCAAATACGAAATTAAGACTTTCGGCTACACTCAAGCTTTCATGGCCAATAACCTGAAGTTTCGTTTCCTTGGCTTAATATCTACCTCTCTCTCTTTACTTTCTTGTAGATAGGATTTTATCTTTCCTGATCAGAAACACATTTCTTCATTTTATTACTTATTTTAATTATGTCTTCCCCTCTTACTATGGCTTGCTTTGAGAAATGAGGATAGCATGAAGTGCTTACATTAAGATAACATTTGCTTTTCTTATCTACTGATAACTGTATTCTGAACATAGAGACCTATTTTCTTCAACAAGTTTGCATTTATTCTTACTGAACATGTGGTCAATTCTTCCTTAGGCATCTAGTCAGATTTTTACCTCATCATTATGAATGATTTTGTAAATATTTCCCATGAATATACTTTTACTGCTTTTGATAACTACAACTATTTTGCAGAAGATGTTTAAAGGTACCTTACCAAATTATTTTTACTTTCACATGACATTCCAATAAGAAAGATTCATGTTTTTTGCAGTAAAAGTTGAAGTATCTTTATAGTTTATTAATTTTATGTGTTACTCAGAAAATTTTGTAAAACAATGAGTTTCTGTTATAGTGCAGCCAGTTAATCGGGGGTATCATAAGTACTATGCAACTACCCAAGTGATTTTCTGAAAATTATATTTGTGTTTTTTTTTGTTTTTTTTTTTAATAACTAAGGCAACTAATATTGATAGACAAAGTAGTGTCATGGTTAAGTCTTTGGACGTAGGACTTCAAACCCTGAGGTTATGTGTTTGAATGATGTTACTGCAACTGTGTCACCATGAGGAAGTCACTTCAGTTGCCTGTGCTCCAAATGGAAAAACAAAAGAAATGTAACCTATAGTTTCTCAAATGTTGTAAATCACCTTAGATAAATGAATGCATCACTAAAATAATAATAATCAATAATATTATTAGATCACTGGAGCCGTTTACTCTTGAACATGCTATACACAAATGTCCATAAGTAAAAAAAAAAATCAACCATACATCAATTTCTGATTTTCCTAGTGACTTGACGTTTTCTGATGGTTATTGCAAAATACAATTTCATAGGAAAGTGCATTCCTTTGAATTGAAACAGATTATCAGGAATGTCCCCCCTAAGCTGCATGGGATGCACAGTCACATGGCCACTTACCCTCTTTTCTGGGTGAGGCGCAGCACTTTTAAACTACAGTGTAGCTGTTATTACGCCACTGACCTCCCGTCTGTTAAGTAGTTTGGAAGAGCTACACAGCTGTTTACATGCCTTTCACCATTTGGTAATGCACCAGGAGCTCTTGAAACTCCACAGGTTAAACCCTTCGTTCATCATTTAAGTAAGAGTGTAACACTGAACAATTTATGGAGAACACAGCCCCCAACCCCTTCACTTGTCGCTTGCGTAAGAGTGCTTTGCCCACTCGATACTTCAGGCCAGGAGGTCGACAGAACGGAATGGATAACTAAAATGTGAGCTAGTGAACATCTAAGAGTGCCAGCTGTTAACAGCAAAAAACAGTGACTGATAACAATTGAGCTTTATATCTTTCCTTGTGCTTCACTAAATTTTCTCTTTCCATTTCAGTACCTGTTCACATCTCTTTTTTTCCAGTCCAGGATTCCACCCAGTCTTCACCTGTCCATCTATTCTATGGATTAGAGATGCTATTTGTGCGACCCGTCAATCACTTCTGCTACATCCTTCATTTTCATTCTGCATGCTCTCAGTGCAGAGCATGTATGTTAGCATCCATCCATTTTCCAACCCGTTGAATCCGAACACAGGGTCACGTGGGGTCTGCTGGCGTCAATCCCAGCCAACACAGGGCGCAAGGCAGGAACCAAACCCAGGCAGGGCGCCAACCCACCGCAGGACACACACACCCACACACACTAGGGACAATTTAGAATCGCCAATCTACCTAATCTGCATGTCTTCGAACTGTGGGAGGAAACCGGAGCATAATATTAATATATATTGACAAATATTCTAAAACTTCACCAAATTCTATACAAACCCTCATTTGTTAGATTTTGGAGGATTTACATTTGCTGTTGTAGGTGGAAGGGGGTTTACTCCAAAATGCTGATATATGTCAACATGAACTTTCTTAGTGGATACCTAATTTCCTAGATGCATCATCCTACCACATTTCGGGTTTTTTTTTTTCTATGAGTGACTGCATGAATCGACTTTGCATATATATATATATATATATATATATATATATATATATATATATATATATATATATATATATATATATATATATAGTGGCAGATTGCTGGGGTCATTACCTGGCCGGGATGCCTGGTGGGACCGGAAAGGGACAGTAATAGCTTCCGGGTGACAAGGGGGCAACCGCCCTGGACAAAAAGAGGACCACGGGAAAGGGACAAAGAGGTTCTGACCTGTTGGGAACCGTGACCACCACCAGGGGGCGCCTTAAGCCTCAAGGGACCTGGGGAACTGTCACTTCCGCTACACCAGGAAAGATTGCGAATGAACCTGCCAGGGACGCCTGGAGTGCTTCCAGGGCAAAGGACAGCACTTCTGCCACACCAGGAAGTGCTGCCGGAAGATCGTCATCAGCCACCTGTAGCACATCCGGGCAGGAATAAAAGGCGGCGCCTCCTAACAGTCGGGGAGCTTGAATCGGGAGTGGGTGCAGGACGAAGCTTCCAGAAGGAGAAGAAAGGCGGCTAAGGACTGAGAAAGAGGTTTATTGTGGTGATTTAATTGCTGAGTGCATTGTGTGGTGTTCGGGACTTTATTCCTGTTATTTGAAGGTGATAAATAAACGTGTGACTTTTATAAAGATGTGGTTTCCGACTGGTGGTGTTCGGGCAATATATATATATATATATATATATATATATATATATATATATATATATATTGTCACAGGCGGCTGGAGGTGGAGGCCAGCCGGGACGCCCAAGGGGACCGGAGGAGGGCTGGTGCCTCCTCCTGACCATGAGGGGGCGACCGCCTTGGTTTTGTTGGTGGCCTCGGGTAAGGGGCTTGGAAGCCTAACCCTGTAGGGGCCCGTGGCCACTGCCAGGCGGCGCCCCGGTGCCTGAAGAAACCTGGTGTGGCGTAAGTGCTGGGGGGAAGAAGACAGGGGACACCCGAAGGGCTTCCGGGTGCGCAGCCGGCACTTCTGCCACACTGGGGCGTGTCTGCGGAGGAATGCCGGGAAGCAGCTGAAACCCATCCGGGGTGTGATAAAAGGGGCCATCTCCCTTCATTCGAGAGCGGAAGTCGGGTGGAAGAGGACGGAGCTGGAGAGAGGACTGGAGGCGGCCAGAAGAAAGGCATAAGAGACTGTGAAAGGCCCAGACTTTTGGGGGATCGGTGCTGGAGGCACTGGGACGTGCACTAAAGTCTGTAAATATTGTAAATATTGTATATAGTGGTCGTGTAAATAAATGTGTGTGTTGGGTGCAAAACGATGTCCGTTTGTCTGTGTATATATATAAAATGCTGTTTTTACATAAAATATATTTTTATCTTAACAGTCATGAGGGTGCAAATTAACATTAAATGTTAAGTATAGGACTCTGAACCACATTTTCCCTTTGACTTTACCATACCATGCCATATTTATTTGTTGAGCGCTTAAAAACACAGCATTACAACTGTCCGAAGCGCTGTACAGTTACAACAAGCAGGACTAAAAGCAAAATATTAAAAACAAACATTATGAGAGAATTAAAACAGAGATACTAAAAACAGGTTAGGGGACCAAATAAAATAGAGAAAATAGCAAAAGGCAAGTGGAAAATGAAACAGGTTAAGAATTAAAAGCCAATGTGAAGAAGTGCGTTTTTAGGCGAGATTTAAATGTGGCGACTGAAGCGGCTTGCCTAACCACTAAGGGCAGGGAGTTCCAGAGCCTGGGTGCACAGACGGAGAAAGCCCTTTCACAACGAGCTTTAAAACGTGCCTTGGGAACGGTTAGGAGCAGCTGATCTGCGGATCTAAGAACACGAGGGGGATTGTGACAATAGAGCAAGACACTCAAATAGGCGGGGGCTAGACCGTTTAATGCCTTATAGGTGATGAGGAGAGTCTTAAAATCGATACTGAATCTAACCGGCAGCCAGTGTAGGGTTTTTAAAATCGGTGAAATGTGTTGGATTCTGCTACTTCCAGTTAGAAGCCTTGCAGCCACATTTTGAGCCAGTTGGAGTCTAGAAAGAGTGGCTTTACTGCTACAAAAAAGGCAGGAATTACGAGTAGTCAAGCCGGGACGTAATGAATGCATGGATTACTGATTCCAGGAGGTGGTTAGACAGAATAGACTTGAGTTTGGAGATTCGCCTTAGATGGAAAAAGCAGGATTTTACTGTGCTGGTGACTTGAGCATCCATTTTCAGGAACGTATCCATTTTGATTCCAAGATTGGAGACAGACGAAGTTACTGGAATGGGAAGAGAAACGAGGCCAAGGGGTGGAGCCTGTTTGCAGTCGGGACTAAAAACAATGACCTCGGTTTAAAACTTTAAAAGGTTCTGACTAAAACTGTAGCACTTTTCATCCTTTCAAATAATTTTACTATCTGTTTTTTCCAGGAAATGATAACACAGAACTACTCACCATGATGGGAGAAACCAACCCTTGGAAGAATGGTAGTCTGTATCTGGCTACAACTACAATGGATTCATAAAGTATTCAAACCCCTTCACTTTCTGCACTCTTTATTGAATTGTAGATTTAATTTTAATATTCAGATCATTAACTTAGTACTTTGCAGAAGCCCATTTGGCACTAATTATGGCTTTCTGCCTTCTTGGGCAAGTTTCTACAAGCTTTGCACACCTGCATTTGAGTATTTTATCCCATTCTTTCTAGCACATCACAAAATAGCCTGCTCTGCCCTTTCTTATATAGCTCCTCTGTGTTATGAGAAGAGTCCAGCTGGTCACTGATACAGACCAAGTACTTGTAGGAGTGCAAAACCTCTACATCCACTCACTGAACAGTGAGCGGACATAAAGGCTCTTTCATGCAGTGAAAGTCAATAACCAATAGCCTCATCTGTAGTATGGTGTATAATTTGTTCTCCAGGCTAAAAAAAGGACAAAGCAATGTTAAAAAAGAATCTCAGAGAAGAGCAACTAGTGTCTACAGGGATTATTATGAGGCAAGATTAAATAAGATTAGTCTTTTCAGTTCAAGCAAAATAAGATTAAGAGGAGACATGACTGAAGATTTAAAAATAATGAACGGAATTAGTTCAGTGGATTGAGACTGTTGCTTTAAAATGAGTTCAGCAGGAACACAGGGACACAGATGGAAACTTGTTAAGGGTAAATTTAACAAATATTTCTTCATCTAGAGGACCATAGACACATGGAATAAGTTACCAACTATTGTGGTAGCCAGTTGGACTTTAGAGACCTTCAAAACTAGATTTGATGTTATTTTGGAAGAATTAAGTGGATAGGACTGGTGAACATTTTTGGGCTGAATGGCCTGATCTCATTTAGATTGTTCTGATATTCTAATATTCAAATCATATACTCAGTCCTTGAGTCTTTATAACTGTAGTCTGCCCGATAGATAGCCCACGTGATAAATCATGCTTCAGTATCTGGTAGTCTGATGAACGAACGTGGGTTTGGAGAATGCTACCTTCGGGCTTTGTAAAGTTTGGTGGTGGTGGTATAATGGTTTGGGTCTGATTTCAGGCTGGTCCCTTTGGTTCCAGTGAAAGACATTGTTAAGATACACCATCCAATAGTGCTTGTTTTGCTATGTCTTTATTGATTTTTTCAATCACACTTCTATGGTGTCAAAATTTTGCTAATTTCATACAAAGTTTCTTTTATTACTGTTTCAGAGATAATCCATTAACTACAGGAGTTAAGAGTGTAAAAATGATGAACACAGCTGGCTGACAAGGTTTCTTCCAGTATTTCTTATTTCATGATTTTCTTTTCTCAATCTTGACACTGCATGAACATACTGATTGGTTCAGGATTCCAGGAGAGCAAAAGATTTGCCAGCGTGTTCATGCCGCTGCAAGTGATGATATAATATATATTCATTTTCATAACTGCTTAATCTTATTCACAGCTGCAGCAAGATGTATTACAAATGATGTGGGATGACCTTAGCAGTTGAACACAAAACAGTGTTACAACCTTATTGATGACTACCTTTCTCCTGTGTCTGGTTTTATTTTAACTGTAAATTTCATTGATATCTTTTGACCTATACGTTATAAAGAGCAATGTAAAATATCTTGAGAAGGTTTACAGTTTTTGCTTAAATATGCACCTTCTTCCTTAATGTTATTTGGTAAGCTTTACAGGACTATCTCTATTTAAATATTCCTTCATATTAGTAAAATTACTAGCTTTCAACAGACAGGATTATTTTAATCGTACTGCATCTGTTCATTGCTTCAATACATCTACATGAAAACATAAAATGTTGCAGTTTCAGCTTCACTTTCAAACAGCTTTTCTCGGTGAGGATGGAGGTGATAATTTTCCAGGACTTCTTAGTCAAACATTTAGATGTGAATATTTACTGTATGTTAAAAATAAGCATACATTCAAATGTATACTGTATTAGAAATTTGTGGTGCTATGTGCACATCTGCACTGCAAGTGCTTTTTTTTGAAATTGTATTTTTATTTCTTTCATTTGTGATTCGTCTGAAAAGCATGACGTGCTTATGACTTGTGCAGTGTTCCTTGAAAGAAGTGAAAACTGTAGTCTTCAAATAAATGTGATATTGCAAGGACAAACAGATTTAATCTCAGAAAAAGTGGAGCCAGGCATAGTGCCTCTTTCTACCTGTAATGTACAGTATATAAGAAAAAGAAATGAATCACTTGTGATTGGCCAAAGGAACTGAAAGTAGTTATTATTTTTTTTCTTTTTCCTAAGCTATACTTCATTTACTCCTAGAAGCTAGAAGATGTGATGTTTCTTGACCATTTCTCTTTTATAACAGTAAGGGACTGTCTTTACATGGTTTCTAATGGAATCAACAGTATTTAATAAACCTTGCATTCTGATGATCTTTAACAATTCCCTCCTCATCACTATTTATTTAGAAGGTGCCTTTGCACAAAGCAACTTACAAAAAAATCTGTAAAATAAGTCTGTGTGTTTATTGGGAAACTACTGAAATTAACAATGCAGGACAACATCTTAAAGTAAAATGCAACAAACATACTATGTGTTTGGTTTAGTGGCTACATGAACACTAGCACTCTTTCCAAAAAAATCCAAAAAAAAAAAAAACGTTCCCAGTCAATAACAGATTTACTGTACAGGATACACCTTTATGCTTTGCAGCTTGAGTACTAAGAATGGCAGCAATTGGTCAAAGCATAACATATAAGACTAGACTAAATTGATATTTTTTTCCTTTATAATTGGAAGAAAAATGTAGTGAAAGAGATCTGAATATTTTTTTTTTCTTAAGCGCTGTTGTTTAAGATAGTGTGTCAACTCAGTACAGACTGTGTGAAACCGTGGGATGACCATGGTAACTAAAATGAACATCATCAACAATAAGTTACTTAAAAAGGAGATTTGGAATAATAACAAAACAAAAATCAAACATATATCAGTTATATTACATTATCCTAAATAAGAAAAGGATGACAACTTCTGCTTGCTATGGAAACACAAACATGCTAACACATATTTGACGTCATCACTCAAGAGTTTCCAATCACCAAAGCTAGGCAAAAAAAAAAAAATTCAGGAGTTCAACTACTGATCTCCATAGTTTTTAAGCAGCCTCTAGATGCAACTGCGTTCAGAGCCAAAAAAATGACAGAAGCAATTGGCATTTTGCAGCTATATATGTATATGTAGTGGTAGAAGACCCTAGCGTCAAGTGTTTATTAAAAGTACCTGAGCCTCATTACAACATTCCTTCCCATGTGTACATAAGACAATAAGTAGTCCCTGCACTTTATCAGTATATACACAAGCAGTGATCGAACACGAGTTGTCCACTGTGCCTGTTGTAGCATTAACAACTGATGGATGGACTTCTCATGCTACCAAATGCTATCTCATAGTGACCGCCTAATTTATTAGCTCTGAAAAGGAAATGAAAAATCCAGTTCTTAAAACGTGTATGTTCAGCGTGAGTGTGTTTGTGTTTACACTGTGTAATACAGTAAAACAGAGGAGTTCCTTATTTTTTATAAATAAATAACCAAAGTTACCATTTGGTGAAATGATGCCTGACTGTACCTGCTATCTCAATCACTCTCTACTTAGTAAGGGTGATTCCATTTAATAACACAAGAGATGTTTCAGTTTGTAATTTATTGACTTTTGTTTTTACCAGCCATACATAAAAAATACACGAGTGAGAGTTACACATATACTGCTCAATATACTACAGGCTATTGGCTATCAGCTACACAACTTTAGGGACTGATGGATTGTAACTTTTACTGCTGTCTGTTCATAATAAATAAAAAGAAACCTAGCCTTATGCTTTTACATTTTTTGCTGTATAAATCCCAATGTACCAAACCGTGATGTCCATACCGGAAGTTTGAAGCGAACCATGACCTTTCTGTACTGCTACACCCCTAGCAGGATTGCGCTATAACTGAATGAAAGCAGCCTTATCAGTGTTTCCTGCACAAAGTTTGAATAGGAAGAGCATAGATTGTGTATAGATGTAGCACTGTGGTGCTCACAGATGGCAAGTACCATTGGTTTCTTGCTATTTACGGTAGCTCACTAGCCTTAAAATGATCACTTACTATTGACACACAACTTAGAATTATTTTGTGACTTGACAAGTTGGCCCTTTTAAAAAGAGAGTACCCTGAGAAGCCGCTCTCATCTTAATGATGTAATGGCAGCACATACTGTGGACTATTTAAAACATAAATGTAACTGCTTCCCCCACTACCAAGCATGTACATGCATTCCGCTATGCATAGGTAAAGAAACAAGCATCTTTTTATACCCAGCCACAATGCCCCCCACCACCAGCGATGGCAACATAAATTACTCATGTTTTGAAATGACACCTCACAGGCTTAGAATGTAAGAAGTAATGCAATGCCAAAATTAGTGAGCAGAAAAACAAACAGCCACTCATTTACAATAACTGTCAGATAATCTCAGGTTTTCTTTTTTTTTTTAGACACGCATTGAAATATTCAAAGAGTAACATTCCATCTGACAGCCCTACTCCCAGGCCATTTAAAACATACGATATCTCCAGTGTGTTCTGTTTCTACAACTTTGGTGTTCTCCCTATGGGCTGTGCCTTGATCATCCGCCCCATGAGGTACACCCAGAGGGCAACCAAAGTAACACAGTAAGTAATTAAGTAGATCGCCTTTTGCACCTTTTCAGTTAGAACTTGTTAGTTACTGCTCCTTTACATATAGTTGTTTGCCTCCATTTAGTTTGAGTATGTATGAATCAATAGAGTCTCCCAATAAAAATAATTTAAAACATTACAATCATGAGCAAAATTTAGCATGAAAATCATGCATTATAAATATTACATTAAAAAATAAGACTTGACGTCATGCTTACTGAATGTATGACAACAAAACAGCCACATATTTACTATGTAAGCCTGATCATTAGCAATATACAAGCCATCTTAAGAAAGCAGAATGAAAAAAAATTCAATGCACTATTATATTTTATTAGCCAGTCTTTGAAACACATACACAAAGTCAGATAAAAACAAACACTGTTGCCAGCCTGAGTCATTTCAATGGTTTATTAGAGTCTAAAAACTAAAATAAGCACTAACTCTTTCACTTGTGGAAAACAATACACAACCTTATTCAATTTGTAAATCATCTGGAAAGACCCCCATTTCAGACGAAGAGGGTAATTATCCAGCATTCCATATCTACTGCATTTATAGTGGGTACTTGCTTCACTAAAGCTATTACAGACAGTGTTGTTATGGCTATGCATCTCCCTTTGCACTTTCCATTCTTCATGCCTTGCCAGCAATTCTGGACAAGCACTTATGCATATAGTACTCTCACAAATTAACTGCTACTGCAACTCCTATACCACTCTAACAATGTGCAACTCTCTTATGCAAATACTCCGAGCAGATCCTCTACTCTGCCTTTTAGAATCTCCTGTAATTGGCAGCAGCTCCTGTCCGTCCTACAACTGTTCAAAAGCGACTCCCTCTGCCCAAGATTTGCCAACAGCAAAGTGCCAGCTGAAATACTTGACCTAGAGGATGCAACACCATGCCCCGATTCTGTTGTGTTACTATCCTCTAACAGATTGATTTACATTTTGTGAAAACCCTTTTGTGGTTCTGTGGTTAACACTAACTACATATCCAAGCAAACCTCACTGCAATGGATCCTCATATATCGCTGGGCTCCTCACCCTATAGTAGTAAATAAAGCAACCCTTAGCAAGAACTTCATTATGGCTGATGCTATTTGAAATCTAATTTTTTCACTCCCTACCCAAAGCACATGATGATAGGTGAAAATGGGTATCTATACTGAGTAAATCAAAAGCTGTATAAAAGGACTTTGCTCCCACATTATCACCATTATAGAATCTGGTACATCTGCAAAACTGTTGTCCTTGTAGCCAAACCAAGTATATTTTAATATTTGGGATGGCTAGTGCCCATTTAATTGAGATTATAATTTTAATAGTTGGTGCAGGGAAAATATACTTCAAACTGCCTCACTGTTTAACTATGGAATCCTGACGTAACTTGCACATGGCATAACACTGTCTTAAATCAGCAAGTACAGGTTAGTCACTTAACATATGTGTATGCCTTTGTGATATGAGAGGGAAACACCCACAAAGACACATGTTGAACATGAAAGCTTGTGTTCTTGAACTATGTTGCAGAGCATTAACTATTATACAATTATAAAGCCTTAAATTAATGCCCTGCAATAATAAAAGCCAACATATATGGTAATCTTTACTTCATACATTATAGACATTTTTGAAAATGCTCTTTTTAATGTCAACACAACTATTTTTATGGAAGAAGAATAAATTGAATTAAGTTAGCCTAACTTAAAGTAGACACACATTCAGTAAGGTCCTCACCTGGGTTTCCAGTGACAAATGACAATGATGCAGATCAGTATTTACTCACTGCTCAAAAAGTAAGCCATAGTCGACTGGCCAAACAGACCCCACACTCAAATACACATCCTTTTGTGACCATTACTGTTGTGTGCTTCTGTGGAAGATTTCACCATTAGAATGCACGGCAGGAACCAAAGTGACTCAATAATAATGATGAGCCTGGCAATTTGATTTGAAAACATAGAGTGAATAATACTTTATATCATTGTGTCTAGGTATGTGCAAGTAAGGTTGCAGTGTCCTTTTTCAGTTTTAGTTTAGCAAGGAAAGTGCATGTTCACACAAAGTATCTATCATAGAACAACACACTAAAAACCCAGGGAATGTTAAGAAAATTAATGAAAAAAGCAATAATATTTTAGATTTCTTTTGTGTATATCAACATAGTCTAGTGCAAAATGCCATAGAAGAGAATAATAATTCAGTTCACAACTTTAAAGACTTCTGCAAATGTGGGACAAGCAGTAAAAAAAAAAAAAGACAATATACAAAGAATAAAGTCAGAAAAGATTAACCTTATCTGAAAAAGCATTTATATATGTATTTATATTTAGGAAAAGGGGAAAAGATTACATTAAAAAAAAACATACTGTCAACAATCCACCTATACATGTTGCTAACTTTCTCGCAGTTGAGGAGGGATTGAAAACAACAGGATCATTTTAAAATCTCCATGAATGTCGGTCAAGATACAGCTGGAAATTAAATTCTTATATTGTTTATTGTAATGATGGCACAAATCCATAAGCAGTAAACCAACCAGTCTGGGAATGTTCCCAGTTTTCAAGCAAACATACAAGATACCATGGGTTAAATCACCCTAGATTGCAAGCAGCAGACACCTGCTTTGCAAGAAGAAGATAAGGCAACAACTGCTGACAAAAACATTGACCAGATTTTAAAAAAAATGTGGATGAACAAAAGCATCTGATTATAAGCTTTACAATTTTTTTGTATAAATTTATATACATATAATTTGCATTTAGTATTTTATTTTGAATCATTCCCATACAGTCAGATGTTATAACAACCTTTAAAAAATGAACTAGTCAAGAATCCAGGTCCCTCAAACCTGTGTTCTGTTTTTGAATGGACAGAACTGATTGATGGATGGATAGAATTGATAGATGGATTAATAGTACTTTGTTTCTCTCAAGGGGGACATTTAGCTTTTACAGATCAACAAATATAGATATATTGTAATAAACAAGAGCAAACCTCAAACACAAACAGGATTTAGAAAAAAGAAGAAAAAGTCTGATATTGCTAAAGAAAACCGCAGTCACAGTGAGACAAAATAAAGGTGCATTGCCGAAGGTATGAAGGAGTCCCAACAGCATTTCTTGCCATACTTCTGTTGAATAATTCATTTGCTAAAATTATTCAGTGATAGTTTGTGGACAGAGAGGATGGACTCCATTGCTCATAATGGCCATCAATTTTCTCTTCATTTTCTCCCCCACTGTGTCAACAGCATGCCCCATAACTGACTCTGCCCTCTTAATCAGCTTGTTGAATCGGTGGGCTTCTCTTCAAGTGATGTTACCAGCCCTGCACACTACAGTGTAAAAAATTACACTGGCTATCACAGAATTATAGGATACATAAAGGATTTTACTAACCACATTAAACAAACGCAGTCTCCTAAGAAAAAAAAAAAAGGGCCTACTCTGCACTTTCACAACTCTACTGTGTTACTAGACCAGTCCAGATTGTCACTGATGTGGACTAAAAAGTACCTTTTTTTTTTAATTTTTTGATTCCTCCCTTTAAATGGTACTACTACCAGAAAAGCTGTTGAATGTCCAATTACTCTACAGAATACAAGACCAAAAAAAACAATAAGGAACTGCATATAAGAATGGATGTCATCTTGTTGGAACAAACAATTTTCTGTGCAATTAATATCCCAACACATTGCAAAATATAGCTTATCTATCAATTACAGTACATCTCAATGTAATCAATAATCTGATTCTTAAGATTCACCACCAATGGCAATAAGTCCGTCATCTGAATTAATTACTGAAACTCAAAAATTTCACATTAGTGAAATGTATTCCCTCATTATAATGAGAGTTGGCTAAATATGTTTGATACCTTTATGTAAGTCTTTATGTGAGATACATGAAATTAGCTGGGGGACTGTTACTTTGATGTCTTCTAATAAAAGTTTTTATTAAACTCTCAATTGTTCGTCAGGTTAGACAGCGTTAGGAATGAAGCCATAATGTATCAAAGCCGCTTTCAAAGTAGAACAGAGGTCACGGGAGAATTTGAAATGTTTATTGCAATTATGTGGCCTCTGGTGGCAAGTCCCTTATTTGTGGACAATCTGACCTACTCTGCTTTTTTTTTTTTTGTGGGGGTTTAAAAAAACAACAACAATGAATCACAGCACTGGTAAAACATAGTCAAGCAGTTGCAATTAAAATATTAATTTACAAATAAGCAATGTATAAAGAATACACAATTATTATAATGCCAAATACTACTTGGATGGGATCATCATGACCAACAAAGACGTGTCCGTACTCCACCAATTTATTTTACTGAATAATCTTCTTCTGAGCAATGATTGAATAGTTTCTGCTCTTAGGTAATGTTAGTGTTTTTGGCAAAACTTCCTTAGAAGAAAGACACTGACATGTGAGTTACCTTAAATGAGAATAATAAAAAGAAATAACATAGAAGATATATTTGTAGCACAACATAACTTCTTCACGTTAGACTCATTTTGGTGTGAGAAAACAATAAAAGAGAGTATGAAAATTTAAAAGAGGTGCAGTGGTAGCACTGCTGCCTTGCACCAAGGAGACTAGGGTTCACATCCTGGGCCCTCCCTGCATGGAGTTTGCATGTACTCCTCCTGTCTTTGTGGATTCCCCCGGGTGCTCTGGTTTCCTCCCACAGTCCAAAGACATGTAGGTTATGTGGATTGGTGTTTCCTAAATTGGCCCTAGTGCATGGTTGGAGTATGTGTGTGAGGCACTGGGGCCCTTGCACCCCATGCTAGCTGAGTTAGGCTCCAGCAGACCCCCGCAACCCTGTTCAGGACTAAGTGGATTACGAAATGGATGTTTGCCAGCATTGGTTTAAAAATGTACTCCATTTTGTCATTAGCTTCACCATCTATATCTGCACACCATAGGATTTTTAAATGTCTAATTGTACTTTTGTTATGACTCGTTTTACAAGCAGCTAAAACTTGCAAGGGGTACCATTTTAATTAAAAGGTTTGTTTAAATGCAAAATTGCAATATATGTTGAATTAAAAAAAAATTGCACAGTTAAATGGCAAAAAGTACCTAATATATCTGTATATTCTATAGGCTACTGTAGGTAGTGAAATGATTTGAAACTCCTAATTTCCAGTTTTAAAACTATTACTTTAATATATATTAAGATATATGACAATAATTCAACAGCTCTACATGAAAAACAGCACTTTAAGACAGCTTATAGATTGCCACTCTTAAATCTTCAGGCTAAAGGAAACATAATTCACCATAGAGGTTTCCCCAAAAGTCAATCTGACCTTATATAAAGTAACTGTCAGTGATTGCATACGAAAACCACTATACATTATAAAAGGTTGCTTTCAGTTTTTATCTAAGCTAAAATGATAAACTAACCATAAAAAAACAAATCAGAACTATGATAAGCAAAACAAATGTAAATGTATGTTTATATCTCCCACTGCACATTATTTCAGGAGTTTGGGCAATGTCACTAGTGTTTAGAATAAACACAATAATTGAGTCTGTGCTTGAACTGGGCTAGCTTGGCAGGACACTCTCTTGGCATAAGGATGCAAACTACTGCCAAGCCAGTAACTGCAGTATATGGCAAACCATGCCTGCCTCGGAATGTGAACAAGGGGCAGCTGCATAAGAGACGGAAGGAGGATTCAGAAAGCTGTAACTGCATGAGAAGGCTACAATGGACATTTGGAATAAACACAGCCAGTTCAGCAAGTGAAAGTGATCTTCTCTCTTGCCCTTCCATTTTATAAGGGCCGTCAAACAGCTGTCAAAATATTTCCAAATAAAATAGTAGCTTTGTCACTTGTTATTCACTTCAAACATTGAAGAAATCATCAGACTCATTCATGTGAAACATGACATCTGCAGAGCTGTATCATGCTGTCTCAGGAATTCTTCTTTTAAACAAGAGGAGCTGGACTGTTTTTCATCCTTTCTTTTCATTCTATACATTCAGGGGAAGTAAAATCTTCTTCTCCGTGGTTATTATGCTTCATTGATGAAAATCTAAACCTAAGCATTCAAGTTAGATGAAAAATGCACCCATACACTAAATAAGAAAAAATGTATGCATTTCATGTTGTAAAAATCTTTATTTTCACCAATTCCAGGTAACATTAGAGCATTTGAAAACTAGCTCATTTCACTTCTGGGTTGTCTTCAATACAGACATGGCACTTCAATTTCCTCTCACAGTTCAAAAACATGCTGTTTAATTGATATACAATTCTAAATTGACCCAGTGTTAGAGAAGGTACAGTCCAGAGCATTACATTGCATCCACTGCAGGGCTGATTTCTACATTAAACATCCAGCTACCAGTTAGATTCAGGTTGCCAAAGAAACTGTACTGGGAAAAGAAAGTACATACAATAGATAGCTGGGTAGTTAACCTTATATTTTAAAGAAAAAAGAAGCACCTCAAAACAAGACAATTCCAGGTAAACATTGAAACAGATGCAGTTTCTGTCAGATGCTTCACCACTATCTCCATAGTCAGCTACAATGTGTAGCACATATTTTATCAATTAATTTTTTATTTTATAAGTTCTCAATACATACTGCTACCAGCTACTATCTGAAATACAATCATTCAGACTACTGTTTTGTGGTACACGGGTAATAAAAATTCACTACCAAATTTTAAAAATGGTACTATACCAGCATTATGCAAATTTGGTAATGTTATTACATAAAAATGTCACTGAAATTGCTTCAAATTGCCTTTATTGAAAAGTAGACAAAGACAGCACAGAGTAGGCCTGCTGATTCTATGCATGTGGCTCTGTGACTGTGTAACTAGCATAAAACCAAATCAACTTACATACTCGTAAATTTACTTTACAAAACGAGAGATGGACACAACTGATAACACTAGTCATCCCCAACATGTTGATAAATAGGGCAGCTGAAGTGACTTATGGCAATACTTTGATTAAAAACCAAATGAAAAAGGTAAACCTGAAGATGTTACAATGCCAACATATCAAGTCTTTGCAAGCATTTTTTTCCCCATGCTCATCCCAATTTCTTACAGGAGTGAAATGTAAAGACAAGAAAAGTAAGTATTTTGATAGTTCAACAAGTGCAGCATTTTCACACAGCAGGAGTTCACAAAGAACGATTTCCCAAGGCTTGCTTGAAAAACAGACAAAAACAAAAACTAGTTCAAGCCTAATCATTCTTATTCTGTAAAGTGTGACGCAAAATGCCATACTAAACAGCATTAATTCACAATGTTCCATCCATCCATCATCCAACCTGCTATATCCTAACTACAGGGTCACAGGGGTCTGCTGGAGCCAATCCTAGCTAACACAGGGTATAAGGCAGGAAACAAACCCCGGCCAGGGCGCCTGCCCACCGCAGGGCATTCACAATGCTGTCAATGCATAGTAAACCATTTAATTAATGCATAATTCACTAATATTTTGTACACACTGGTTTATAATTAAATTTCACAAAAGTTAAAAGAAATTATGACAATATTAATATTCACACCATCTAGAGCAGAGTTTTTCATGTTTAGTCCATAGGTATGTGACTGCAGGTTTTCAATCCAACCAAATTCTCCTTTAAGTGACCTCCTTGTTTTCTTGCACAGGGGTGCGGAAATCCAACTCCCAACTCGTCTGACACAGGTAAATTGACTGATGGACAAGCGTGTTGTTCTAGTTTCAGTTGACCGCGGACAAGCAATTTTCTGGAGAAAAAAGAATTATGTGCGCTGTGCATGGTACATTTTTACTACTACTTTCAAATTTTAAACATTTGGGTACGTACTTCGTGTGGAAACAGTCTACTTAGGCATGTTCTTCATGTCTCAAATTGGTCTTCAATATTGTTTACAAAATGACAGCTAATTTTTCAAAGGGGAAGAACTCTTACAGTCTTACATAAGTATTTTACCCTACTATTTACACGCTTGGAGATGCTGTCATTTTTTTTGAATGCCGACACTGCGATGTAATCTGATGATTTTTCATTATAATTAATAACTTTTATATATTATTGATAAAATAATCATTTTACTTACAATGCAAATGTTTTCACCACATAACAAACATAACATACTGAGGAGTTAAGAAATTTATTGCATGACAACATCAATTTTGATGAGCTGTCTATAGATCGTTTTTGATTAGAAAAATTTTCATACAAAACAAATTGGTTTCGCACTGTCAGTTTATTAAACCAAAGAAGAAAACATTCTAACAGTTTCCAAATGTTATGAAATATCTATAAAAATCTTCACTTAGACGCAATTATTTTTTCCCCCGACAACATCGTTAATATTTACTTCTTTGCTAAATCAGTCAAGGAACCATGCAGTTCAGCTCAAGCAGAAATGAACAGCATTCAGCCCAAGCTGTTTGAGATGGTAAAGATTCTTGGGGAGAAGATGTTGCAAGACAGAAGCTGAAGAACATGGCAGAAAAAGAATCAGGACAGTGTTCTGTTATGTAACTGAAATATGTGTAACAGAACTAGTGTAGCTATAATGAACGCATTGTTTATTAGTGAGTTAAAATAAGGGAATCTTTTATATAATGTTCTAGAGCAAGGAGGCAAAATACTACTCCCTGAAAGAACTTTTTTCAGTTTTAAAATGGAAAGCAGTTTTGGTATCAATAAAAGAGATCAGAAAAAATAAACTATTTTTCACTTTTGTTATTTGTTTATGGGCAAGTGAAATTAACTGGCGGACAAGAGGATTTTCTAAGTTTACTTGTCCGTGGCCAAGTAAAAAAAATTTTGATTTCCACTCCTCTGTTGCATTACTCAAAAAAAAAACTGCAAAATGGTTACACTAAACAATTACTGGAGGAAGCAAGCATTTACATTTGTAACTGACATCCCTATATTGTCCATTTCTGGAGTTGGTTTTCCTTTATTAGACTAGGTAATCCCCTCTGCATTGCCATAGTTAAAAGAAAAGATATGCCCTTCCAGTTTTGGCTTTTTGAATAAGCGTACGTAATGGAGATTCGCTGTTGGTGATCTCTTTGGACAACATTAAATAAAGTCAGAATATTATTCATACCATCCTGCTCTGCTTCTTTATTTTATTAATGAACAACTCCTAAGGGAACATATGAAAACTCGGTTAAACTTCTGTAAGATAGGGATGAATTCATCATTTTTACCTTGTTGTTTAATACTTTGCTCTTTGTTAATGTTCAGGTTAATTAAACAACTGTTTCCTAATAAGTGCATAGGTGGATAGCACTAAAGCAGCAGCTCCCCTCTAGCATTCAGGATTATTTGCACCTGTGTTCATATCATTGATCGTGAATTATAAGTTAGTTTTGAATTTTGTTTTTGAAAAATTACAACTTATCCATTTGTTTTGGTATCGGTACCAAGATCAAAATTTTGGTATCCAGCCCTTTTACCAACACTATAAAACTATGCTCATTCTTTCTGCACATTTGTATAAAATGAATGACGATACAGTTTAATGTCCTTCTAATTCATTTATTAACCAAAATGCTATATTAACTGTAATTTCTTTAAAAAGAAACTTTTACTGCTGTAATAATAAGGGTATAATAAATATGAGAAATTTAACACCATCCACATCTCATAGATTTACACAAATTTGATTGAGAGCTGCAAGCTTTTATGACACAAATATTGCATTCATTTCAGGTTATGACACTTTGAATGAGCATTTCATTTGAAACAAAAGAAACACAGATATGCTCGTTATAAAATGAATCCTGTAAGCTAAATTGGATTAATGTTTGTACTGTATTCAAAGCTCATTTGATGGAATGTATGTGTTTACTGAGAACATTTGCCCAGGTTTATACCTTTTCTCGTGCCTTTCCGTAATAGACAGACAAGTTCATCTACTTCTAAGATGCAAAGCTCACAATACTGCCCAACATATGAACACAATATTTGACATTTATCTCTGTGCTCCACTTAAAAAGTAAGGAAATGTACAAGACTTTCATCAAAGACATTTGTGATGCTGGCATATTATTTCAATATAGGGCTTTTTCAGTAACCCTGTTCTGATGTGCTTAAGCATTTATGACTTTGAACAAAAGATTTAAAATATAATGTCAACACACTTATTTAATGCCGACATAGATGTGGTCAGCTTTTTATGAAATGTTTAAAATCTGGGCCATGAAATCCACACTCAGTGAGGATTAAGTTAAAGCCAAGCTTATACTACTGTAAACTCATTCACAGTACCTATACAGTCTTGGCAGTTTTATATCCTGAAAGATTCTTTCTTTAAAATATAAAGGCTTTACTGGAGAAGACAGAAGAGTTCAAAAGGCTGACACATGAAAACTATTAAACAGGCCTCAGAAACCGAAACACTCTTGTCACCCTGAAACTAGAAACCTTCACAGCATTTTTTGAAAATAGAAATAAACTGCATTAACCTGAAAAATATTGTGGTAGCAAGCATCTTAGATAAACATGGAAAGCTGAGTAGTGTCATCCTGAAGTTCATTTCTCATTTTCAGTGTCACTAATATAAACATTTAAGCCACAGATAAGAGCTACTAAACTGAAGTTTCCTCTCTCGTATAACCCAAAAAAAAGCTCATTTGCGGCACCAGCTACTTCAAGAATTTTGCTTCTGTTTAGTAATATTTCTATAACTGATTCATAATATTAAATGGTAAAATATATTAACTCATTAATCAGCTGGATAAAGACATCCAAAACTACCTACAATAAGAACCTAACAGAATTTTAAACATTATCATACTACCTACCAAACTATATGGAATGTCATATAATCTAGAAAGAGTTCTATCATTACAGAAGGCACTAGGGCAGAATTCAGGCTTGGGCAGGTTTGTCGCAGATGAAATTTAATGAAAGTAAATGCAGGATATTGCATTTACATACTGTAATAAACATGTTGGATCTGAATACACAATTGGAGATTTGAAACTTGAAAGTACCCTTTATGAGATGAACTTTGGAGTCATAGTGGACTTGCTACTATCAACATCCAGACACTGCACAGAAACCATTAAGAAGGCTAACAAAATGTTAGGTTTTTTTACCACTTTGTGTAGAATACAAATCAAAGGAAGTTATGTTTAACATTTACAGCACACTGGTTTACAGTGTCACACATGTGCGACTAGGAAGACGTTGCATGGACCAAGCAAAGGTAATTCCATGCCAGTCCAGGGGGTGGCGGGGTGCACTAAACCTTCTCCTGTTATATCTACAGACCAGCCGCAGGAAAACCTGTCTGATTTAGAACAGATGATGTCACTTCTAGTTCCAGTGCCCAGAAGAATATCACTTCCAGCACCTACTCGGACATCTGAAGAACATCACTTCTGGTTCCCTTATGTCACTTCCTGTCCAATCCCTTAAAACTGCAATCTTGACAAACTATCAACAGTTCTGTTTTGGACTCAGTATCGAGAACATCTCTGTACTATTGCAAGAATCTTTTGCAGCCAGTAATAATATACGGGTGGCTGCCCCAAACCTTTTTAAGTGTGTCGAGTCTATTCTTTTACAACAGGCAACATAACAAAAGACATAACAGCACTAGAAAAAGTCCAGGGAAGAGTGACCAAACTGTTAATGAGACTGAAAGTTATGAAATATATTTAAAGAGGTGAACTTGAGATAATAAGTGCTTTGTGGTGTGGCATGTTGAACTTCTGGAAGTATCCATGTAAAAAAAGGGTAGACTATGGCCAAAAGGAATTATGCTGTAAGTAGTAGTATATGAGATTTCAGATGAGCCCAAACTGCAAACATTATCTCTAGTAAGTATGCAAAGTAGTGAAGTTTTTATTAAATTCTATTTGGTAGAAAAACGTCCTCTACAAAAAAGTTCTTTCCAAGGCTCAAAGAATGAAAACAATGACCACTGGTTCATTACTTTCATTTATCAAGCCCTAAAAAGAGCTCAACAACTGCAGATATTTTAGAGAATCTTTATAAGACACAGAGGTACACACAGATTGTCTTTATTCACAGATTATGCGTGTTTTACATTGCACTTTTTAACTTATTTAATAAAATTCAGTCTTATTTGTTTATATGATAGCATCTGTGCAATGTGTCAAAAATAATTCATCAAGGATTAACTTCCTAACATCTGTTCATTTACTGCTAAATCCTCAATTAATTATAATACAAGGGCAATCATTTGCAAGCTAAATACTATTTGCCAAATTTGGCAAAAAGATTCCTTTTAAATAAGTAAAATACTAGGATGAATAAAATACAGTACCACTCAATACTATCAGAAAGATCGTTCTCATTTTAAGTAGAATTCACTGTTCAGGAGAACTCTATTCAAGTTTCTTTTAACCTTTTTAGACACAATTTCTGATAGGAATTAATTACTTGGTTTTAAAAATACTTTGTGCAAAACTTATGTGATCAGTTTATCATCAAATCTCTTAATCCTTCAAAAAGCATCACGCATAAATTCCCTAGATTGTTTATTATTTACATTACCACTTACTTTTTTTCCCACTTTCAACAATACAAAATTTGAAAAGAAAAATCAACATAATGCTAAGAATGTCAATTTGGAAAGTAAAAACACGAAATCTTATTTGGATGAGCACTGGCAAAATATCCATCTAATGCTTATACCAATCACAGTCATGGTGGGAAAAAGGGCTATCTGGAGGAAAAATCCAAGTAGACATGGGGAGAACATACAAACTCCAGACAGATTGCTACCTGCCTGGGATTCAAACCCAAGACTCTAGAGCTGTGAGGCTGTGTGTGCTAACCATTGTGCCATTTACAGCCAAAATAATACATTTTGTTTTGATGAGCTAGCAATCAAAAATTCATGGTATTGAAAGATAAAAAAAATATACTGTATATGCCTACCATTACAGACTCCATTCTGACAGTATCTATGCACTGCTTACTTTCAGAGCTAGCTTTATTTTACCACATTCAAATGAAAAATCATTGCATAAAAGATGGAATAATTATTAAATGAAACATTTGTTTACTTGCAGAGAGAATTATGTAAAAATACATTTGTGGCACAAATAAAAAGTTTAATCAAGAAATACACTTTTTCTTAAGAGATTCAATAGCTTTTCATCAAACATAGTTTTGTAAATTTGGCAATAATCCAAATCAAAAGTGAAACTACTGTCAAGTGAAACTTCCTTCTGTTAGCCAGCTGGGCAAGCAGTAACACAAACAAAATACCATCTGCCTCAAAAACAATGTGAAAAAAGAAAATGGCAACACATACATAAGAAAATAAATACTTGAGAACCTGTGCAGATTTAAAAAGTACTTTGCAATGAATTATTCTGCCAAGCTTCTTTTTGGGTGATTTTGCTGCTTTGTATAATACTTGTGAATATAATGCTACCAATCATAAATATAAATAATACCCCTAATGCACTTGCATTTCCGCTTATCTGTGATTTTCACATGTATTAAGCAGTCTGAAAAGTTTACAAGTACTTATGAAAAGTACAAACCTTTTAGTGCACAGCTATGTTAACTTTAACAACACTTTAATAAAATGCATCCTTTCATTAATGAATTAGAAGACAGCAATGAATATTAAAAGGAATGTTTAATCTATACAAAACGACTGATAGCAGAGGGTGCTAGATTTTAAATTATTCTACATTATTAAGAAAACACAATGAGTAACCCACACAACCCTCACGTGGCATACTATTACCTGAAGTATTTATTCATCTATTTATTTTTAAAAACCCTTCTGAAACTAAAGCAAGAGCAATGACCTGAAATGTCAGGCAAAGCTCAGGTTTTTCAAAAATACCACTTCTTAATTATCAATTATAAATCTGCATTTTTTTGTTCTTGGGAATGCATCCTATATCATGTCATAATATTACATTACAAAGCACTTTTTAATTCTTCTGCTATTCATCCATCATTCTTAAGCATATACTGTTTTGCACTTAGGGTTCAAGGAGGAACAGAGTAGACTCACAGTAGCACTGAACATAAACATAGCTGGTTTACTTATACGCTTCAATTTGTTTTGATGATTTGGATATTGTGGGGTTAAATGCTTTATGCTATCTGCCTTCATCCTGTCGAGACTAATTTAATGTGAACCCTTGGCCAATGTCCTGCCATTTGAGACCAATTTTAAAAAATGAAAAAGGCATATAAATGAGCTACTTTCAATTCTCCAATGACTGGTGTTTAATACAAGCATTTTAAAAAGCTGATTTATATTCAGTCGCTCCAGAAGTTTTATAAGTCAAATTTAGCAGAGTCATTATGATGGCTTAACTTGCTTTGCTGATACTGTAGATGTGCCTCTTGTTTCATCTACACACATCTGCTTTGCAATGTGCTTGAGTAGTCACCTAAATCCATGCTAAGGCTCAGCCTCCAAAAGCTTAATTATTAACACTGTTTATATCAAAGGAAACCCCTTTCATACCAAAACAAAACAAAATATAATTCTGCTCTCTGCAACACTAAGCAACTGGCATGGACTTTAAAAATAAATAAATAAATACACCAGCACAGTTCCAATTAGTTCAATCTGCTAGAATGGCAAGTTAATAGAGCCAACTCAATATTTATAAAAACATGCATGCCACTTTCTGTACATGGAGTGCAATTGCAGATGGGAAGCTGAGCTGACAGATCTCATCATTTCATTGGATGCTTAATCGGTTTGAACAGGAGCTGCTAGCTCCTCTCACATCTACCATTCTGGTTATAATAAACTCCGACAATTTACTGACTGACAATGGCCCGTTTCCCACTCTTCCTTTTAAACATTCATACAACAAAAAGAAGGGGAGGACAGAGGAAATAAAAAGGGAGGAGGGTGTGGGAAATACATTTAGTTTCATTATAGGATTATTGACAGCAGGGAAACAGACCACCACCACTTACAAGATACAAGAGTAGCACACCTTACTCTGTTGAAATATAGTAATTGTTCAGATCAGATCAGTAATAACTTTATTTTTATCATCTAATGCACATGGATAGATAAAGTAAATAAAACAAATTCTGTATGTTTAGGTTTGAGGTCTTAAATATACTTTGTCTCCACACTTTCTCACTCATACTAGGAATATAAATTAAGTGCATTTATTTTGCTGTTGTTTATGGCTGCCGTCAATCAATTATTTGAGGGGGTGAAAACAGATATAGCTATTTTTTGTATTTGCTTTTATTATTGAAATGTTGAGTTTAAGAAACATGAAATATTAACTTTTTGAATGTGAAATGTCAAATCAGGATGTAACCTAGTTCAAAGTGTGGAAAGTAGTACATATCTGGACATAGGCGTGTTCAAAGTAAAAACAGTAGCCAACTGAGAACAGCTTCTCTGTTTGTACAATGTTGGAAAAACATGGATAGACATCTCCCAAAAATACTGTAGAAAACAGGATGCACTTGATTACCAAACATGTGGCACTTGTATAAGCAATGGAATACTACTGAAATATGATTTGATTTACCACCAAAGAAATAAATAGAATACCTTACTAAACCTTTACAGAGATTACAACCTGAATCACTCCTATCATGACTTATCACACTGTGTTCCTGAGGTACAAACTTGGGTCCTTATCTAGGAAATATCTTAGGTAGCTATGGCAAAGAAAAACTCTTTTGGCTGAAGTGACTCTCTCCTCTGCAGCAAACTCATTCTTATTTGAGCCCTGCTACATAATCATTTTAAACAATTCATAAATACAAATGCATACAAATGTAAATAAGTGCCTTTTTTGTCCTAAATAATAAGAGTAATTCATACAGTATTTTCCCTAGCAGTTAATGCATCTTCTCTGCCAACAGGCAAGCCCTATTCAAGCCTCTAATATTTATTAATGAGCACACAGATTTTCAAACCCAATCTCACTGATGATTTTCCCTGAAATCACACACAGTTTAGCAATCTGCTCACCCAGTGTTTATCATAATGTCCAGAGGATGGGGCGAGAGTCCAGAAGAGAGCAGAAATACGTTTTAATCACTTGATTTTACTGTTGACAAAGATAGTCAAGACGTTTGATTAAATGAAAGTCATTAGCATCCTAATATATACCATATATTCATATGCATCATTCATTGCCTTTTGTTAATTTCCAACTTATGCCCACCTACCTAAGACTGTTTTATATTATTATCTTAAACATAGTTTTGTAACATGCTCACCTTTATTCTACATTTAACATATGAAATTTATTGCTAATCTACCTGTGCATGTTTTTAATTCTTCACATTTTTCAGTTTACCTCACATTTTCCAAACAAACCCATGAATATTAGGTTAACTTTTAACACAACATTGATGTCTTGTGAGCAATTATAGACGTGACGTTTGGTTACACCACCCAGATTCATTCATGCTTTAGCACAACACTGTCAAAATAGGCTTAAATTCTCAGAAGCCAAAAACAAGATTAAGTGGATTCAGTGAATAGATGAGTAAATGGATGAGTGGGAGAGAAAAAAAAAATCTAGTTGAAGTACAGTTGAGAACTGGGTGAAGTGATGCTCATGTAGAGCATTTCGCCTGCAGTTCTTTCTTGTGTCCATACTTACATTATAGATTTCAATTAAACTTTGCTGTATGAAGCTAGTAACACTGCAGATGACTTCCAGTCCCATTTGGGTACACAGGGTGTCTACTGCGGCTATGATCACTGAGCTGTGCAACAAAAGCCATGGTAAGAGTGTGCATATTGTAACGGCTTGAAAGCGCAACTGTGCAAATTAATTGCACAAGTGAAATTAAAAGTGTCCTGCTCTAAGCAGAGGTTACAACTAATGCTAAACGTACAGACAGCATATAAAATATGCTATGTTATTTTGTTCTGCAGTGGCATGTTATTTTATTTCAACAGTTGAAATTGAGATTGTAAAAAAAAAAAAAACTAGTTAAATAAGAGCATTGAAAATAAATTAATGGAAGACTCTGACATTAAGAAGCCAAATGAAAAGAACATCCTAACTACTCTGAATTAATGGGAGAGCAAAACCCAAGTTCATAGAGAAACAAGAAATATTTGAGGGAGGTGGGGTAAGAGAATCTCTGAATGGTGGAGAGAGTTGCAGCTCTCCAATGGATTGTTTGACATGTTCCTTTTAAAATCCAATCAAATCAACCAACTATTAACTGCTGGATAGAAAAGATTAAAGTGTGCTTTACTTGATGGGTACATAAGTGTAGTCTTTCTGACATAGTATATTTGCTCTTTAACCCTTAACTACTCGCGGTGGTGTATTTTGCACACCAATACAAGTACAGTGTCACAATGGTTTCCCTCCAGTGTGCCAACAGCTGGTTTTAGGAGAGGATGCACAGTCACAAGTTCTAAATTATACATCTGGTACACTACACAGATACTTATGTATGTATGATAATGATGAGATGTTCTTCTTGCAAAGAACATTCAACAACTGAAGTGAAATGTGATACATATTCAAATTCTGCAGTGGATGAAAGTGTGACCAGTGATGAATGTGCACTGGAGAAGTCGATCAGGTTTATTGTCAAATTGTCCTAGACTGTGTCATACTATTCATTCATCCATTACCCAACCCGCTATATCCTAACTACAGGGTCACGGGGGTCTGCGGGAGCCAATCCAAGCCAACACAGGGCGCAAGGCAGGAAACAAACCCCAGGCAGGGCGCCAGCCCACCGCAGGTCATACTATTCAGTAATATGGTATTAAATTAGATTAAAAACAAGTATAATTTAAAATTATTGCAATATTTTATATTACAACCTAACAGTGTGCATATAAATAGCCATGTTAACACTAGTACATAAAGTACACTGCACGAGTACTTAAGAGATGAAAAATGGTGCAGGTATAAGTGTTTTTGTACTATTTGCATTTATTATTTTCCTTGAATTCATGTAGTGTTTTATTGCTTTTAAATGCAGAATTATTAATTTGACATAATAAATTTTAAGACTGTAGGTCAGATGTATTATGAT
Source organism: Polypterus senegalus (assembly GCF_016835505.1). Lineage (NCBI taxonomy): Eukaryota > Metazoa > Chordata > Cladistia > Polypteriformes > Polypteridae > Polypterus > Polypterus senegalus. Next base: position 35,569,800 of record NC_053169.1, on the reverse strand, counting down.
CATTTTGTGCTTTAATGCAAAACTAAATAAAAAGAGTAGTATGTATGTAACCAAGGTTTCCAAACCAAACATACAACCAAACATATAACACTAACCTTGCATTATTTTTTTAACAGTGATAAAAACATCCTGTAAACATGCAAGCCATCAGCAAGCCACTGATGTGTTATTGTATCATACACATGACCTGTGTATTTATAAAGAACATTTATGAGTGACATGGTATGGCAGTGTTTATAGAGTAGCTTTCTACCGCAGTTTGAAAGGACAAGTTTCAATTTCAGAGTGTAACCTGCTTTTGTAGAGTTTACACTTTATAAGTGTATGCTGGGTTACCTGAAAACTGTTTCTGTACGAGGGTCCAATATGATGGACTAGTTTCCCATCCAACGCTATTTTCCTGTATTGTACCTCATTCAGACAGGACAGCATAGTATTATACAGGAGTCTATATGATGAAAAAATGTAGGATGAGAAAACTGAAAGATTACGACATGCAAAAGTACCTACAAAAGTTTTAACAAACTCTACTGTGTGTGACTATCACAGGTGCTTATTCTAGAAGCTGAAATGCCCAGTCTCTCTATTCATGGCCCATTCTCCATGCATCACTCAATAATCAGGAGAATCCTTGCTTAAATGTGTATGCCAAACCTTGTCATAGAAATAGAGGCTGTGAAAGTCTTTCCAGGAAGTGATGCAAGATTTCATGATTTACGATGTCTCATGTAGCTAGAGGTATGAAGTGCAGGGCTTTTCTTGGCAGCAATATGTAACAGGGGCATGTCATCATATTTCCATGTTGGACACCCCATCTCTGCAAACTAAAGTAAGCTAAGGGTATCACTGTGCCTCTTTATTTCAGTAACATTTTTACAACACACACAGCATAAGATAACTGGACTGGAACTGATTATCAAAAATGAAAATGACAAAAGAAAGAAAAAAAAACCTGGATAACGTGTCACAAAATTATTGTATTACTTTTTTGGTTTCAGATTTTGAGTCCACCGACCGAATTAATAACATAAGGAGTGAAAAAGGAAATAATTCTGAACAGGAATTTGATTAAGATATATAAAGAAAATGGTTACAATCAAGGCAGAGAGGATCTCTCCGACCAAAATTCAGTAATATACATCGCCTTATACTGAAAAAGCAGTTTAAAGACTAAGTGTAAAAATTAATAGTGGTATGATACAAGAATAGCAATAAACATGAACTGAAACTCTGGCAAAAATTATGCATTTCTCTAACATCACGAGGAAAATGGAGAGATAATCTGGCAACATAAATCCAAATAAAAAGACAATGGTTGGATATGAACAATCATTGGTAACTCAACTGTAGTACAATAAATACAAGAAAAATTGAAAGAAAATTAAACAGGATGACAAAATATGATTTCATCCTAGCACCACAAAAATTGCAATACTAGAAAAACAAATATTTTCAGTATTTGATATTACAGTATATTTTAATTGTTACAATTAATAAAAGAATACTAGATCTATTTTGTAAAACTGTTGTGAAAAGGCATAAGAAAAAACTAATTCTTGAAACTCCAACAGTCTGCAACTTCTTCTAGGCTATTTCCCACCTTACTCCAAATGCTGCAGGGATATGCTCCAAACACCAACAATGCTGAACTGGATTAAGCAAATTGGAGAATGTTATGTTACTCCTAAATCCTAAACTAGTTAAAGATTGTGGGGGACACAGGAGTTCATTTTGCAGCTTCGGGCTAAAAAACGGTAACCAACCATGAACAGGATGCTAGCTCATTACAGGGTCCATTAACACATAACCTCAGTCACAATAAAATTTAGAATTAACCATTAACCTAAAATGTACATCGTTCAGATAACATAACATTCTCAAAACTGATTAATCCCAATAAGGGCTGTCAGAGGCTGGGGGTCATCCTGGCATCAGTGAGCTACAAGATGGGAAACCAACCCTGGATGGGGCACAAATCAATCACAGGGCCTACTCGCACAGCACCAATTTAGATCAATTTAACACATCAAAAAAAAAAACACTCAGGGAAAATCTTTGCATCACAAATTAGCAACCAATCACATCTGGACCAAAGTAACAAATTTTCTACAGAAATAACAAAAAAGGAAAGACAATGAAATATGTAAATAAAATTAATTTTAACTAATTTATATGATTAGAGAGATGAACCATACTTTTTGATGTCCTGATTAACAGTTCATGGTTAATATACACATAGTCATGTGTCTAAAACAGGTAGCAATTGTTCCTAAATGATGTTCAGTAAACTGGCAGCTCAGGGAGGAATGACGGTTTGTGGAAGAACAGCTGGTTTCTAGTCAAAAACATTTAGTCAAGTATCAAACAAAAACAACTGCGTAATACAAAATAATAAGCAGAAAAAGAAATGCAGTCCAAGGTGGCTTTGCATGTACAGCACAGTGACATACCTACCTGTCAATTTTTAAACACCATTTTCTGAGATGTAGTTAGCACTTATAGGGTTTACTTATACAGTAAATGAACTTTTGTAGAAACACATTTCGATAACTGAATATAATTCTGGTGGATGCTACAAAAAATACAATACTGATTGAAGAACTGGATTTCATGCATCTTTCCATAGGAAAAATCCCTGACAAAAAGTTTAAAAATATGATGTATAAAGGAACAAAAAAACAACAGAAAGTCTAAAACAGGAGTGCTCTTATTGATTGTATTAAAGCATCCAGTACTGAAACAATAATCAATGTGTACTAAAAACAACATACAAAAAGGCAGCCAAAATACAATTATTACTTTCAATTTTGCCTTGACAGCTCTGGCCCACAACTCCAAGTTCTTGCCATCTGCCACACAACAAGCTTAAGATCAAAGTACAGTAGTTTTCCTTGTAATATGACTGGCAAGCTGTATCTGCAAAAATAAGCCGTGTGTACAACCTTTCACAGGCATAAAAATAATGTTGTGAACTTTTTACAGAAAACTCTGTGTTCAAGGTTCAAGACCGATCAGTAGATTCAAAGAGTGAAACTAGGTGCTCTTCTCATATAATCAGTGCACTTCAGTACTTTTAGTCATAAGATTATACAGCACTCCCAGAAGGTAATCCCTTTAACAATAGAAAGCCTGATCATCACAGCTTTCATCATTCAGTCAGTGTTCAAGCATTTCCCTGCTTTGTTCCATTACCAGATGTGGACCCCAAAAGCCATTTAATGAATACAACTCAATGACAGTTTAAAACTGCACTTCCAGAGTTACATCAAAAACAACAATAAAATAATATTTTAACTTGATTAAGCATGTTCATAATGAGTTCACTTATTAGTTGGGCAAAATCTGTCCTGTAATTATCAGCTGAAATGAATCATGGATAGTCAGCTATCTTGGATAGCCTATGTCCTATGCTATAGCAAGGAAGTTACACCAACATAAAAAAGGAAAAAGCTACTGCACATTTTGATCAAAATAACAATATGGTTTTGTATGAAGACAGGAAATAATAATTCTAGAGAAAACCTGTGAACATTACATGAAATACACCCAAATCCAGGACCTGAATGCAGTACTGACTTTAAACTGAGGTTTTCATAAGAATGCCATTCATGCTAGTTGGTGTGGTCAGAGAAGAGAACAGCTGTTTCTCCTTCAGAAAAATGATGACAAAAATATTTTTCATTGCCATAAACCTGCTTTCAAAAAGGATAAAGTCATGCTTTCCTAAGTGAGGAACACTTTGAAATGAATACAAGGTTTCTCAAGGTTAACACTATTCCTTTACATATAAACTTGTGCCCCATTGGTGTCGATTTTAAACCCCTTGTGGAGATATGTTGTGTTGCATAAAATTACTAAATAGAGTATCAAACAAAAAAACAAGTGTCTGGTACAAATGACAGTGCACCTCTAATCTGAGAAAGGCATCAACACAAAATGATTTGCCTAATTGTCCTTCACATATGGTTAATTAAAATAAACAATTATTTCTGCAACATTTTTTATAACACCAAGAAAGAGCAAGCAGTTCTCACAAAATTAAGGCTAGTTTATGACCACTGGAGCGTTGCCAGAGAAACACTACAGCAATGCTGTTCTCCTTTAGAGGAAGTTTATTATAAAGTATTTATACAGCTTAAGTTACAGTCTTAAGTGTGCCTCAAGTTAAAGCTGTAAATTCCTTTCAAAACTTTTTTTTTTTTTTGGCATTCCTGTTATATGGAATACCTAGACAAACTTTGTATTCTTTAAATCACTTTAATTAATTTTCCCGAAAAACTCCGGTCATACTGGAAAGTATAATAATTCAAAATTTCTTTTTTGGTATTTGAATCAAAACTTGTGTTTAAAACTCAAAGCAAAAAAGATACTGAAAAGATATAGGTTAATGCAAAGTGGGACATTAATAGATATATTTCTTTAAAAAGAAGAAAAAAAAAGCCAAGGTCAGCAGCACCAAGCGAAAGAAAATTGAATTCATAAGCACTGTTACTTGCAGAAAGCAGTGTAAAATAAAAAATTTAGGGACAACGACATCTAGGTCTAAATGGCAATTAATACTAATATATCTTATTATAAAGGTATATATACCTCGAGGAAAAAAGAGTACATACTACATATGCTCATGCATTTCAAATACAAATGTTTGTAATGCAAAGTAATTTTTATTTTAAAGACGATGTAAGAAGAAGAACCAGACGAAATATGAAAATGAAGGCTACTATATTTTTTTTATTGAATTAATTAAAAGCAAGTAACATTCCATACAAACAAGTCAAACTTGACAAAACTAAATTCAATTCAACTCCCACCCTTGAGAAAGAGAGGAAGGCCAACAGCTACTATATTTAATCGAGTGAAAAGGATTATGGGGTGCAGCTAATGCAAGTCTCAAATGAAAAATATTTTAAGAACTAATAAATTGCTTTAGAGTAATAAAAAATAATCCACCCTTTACATTTCCCCTCTCTGCTTGATTCAAGGTCTTAGGGACTAATTTCAACAGCAATCTGCTGTAGGGAACACTAACAACACACAAGTGTTGATTGGCGAAATTCACCAAACTGTTTTTACATAGCAAATATGCTCTCTCAAATATTTTTCTAGAAAATCACGCGCACGGCTGGCTTAGATGAACTTGTTTTTCCCAGCGCCCCAAAATGCTTTGTGAAGCCAGCATGACATCACAGAGTTGTATGAGCCAATAATGGATGGATGGATGGATGGAACCCCCCCACCTCCCAGATTATATGTCTTTATCCCAGTAGTATGCTAAAAACTGACTCACTGATTGACTGACTCACTGACTCATCACTAATTCTCCAACTTCCCGTGTAGGTAGAAGGTTGAAATTTGGCAGGCTTACTCCTTACAGCTTACTTACAAAAGTTAGGCAGGTTTCATTTTGAAATTCTACGCGTAATGGTCATAACTGTAACCTTCTTACGTACATCTATACGGCCATAGCCTGCAGCTCGATCGCCGTGTGAGGTGGAGTTGCATCCCTCATCATCATGCCTCCCACGTAATTGAGTGCCTGCCCATATAAGGCCGTCCGTCAGCAGCAATCCAATAGACACGCTGCTGCTAAATATTCGCGGATGAAGGACTGTGCTTATGCAAACGAGGATGAGATGGTCAGGTATAAACTAGTGTTTGGCACAAACTCAGTGAAAGTGCGAGAGAAACTTTTAAGTGACGGGTCTTAGCTAACATTAAATAAAGTCTGTGGACATCGCAAGATCGCACGAGATAGCACAGGCACAGCTGTGAACCTTCGATGCATGTACTCTGAGCGGCTCACATGAACTGACTTTGCAGGACTGGGAAAGGTAAACCCATGCATGCAGTGTGTGATGTCTCAGATAAAGAGGAAGACAAGCTGCTTATTGATGCAGTAGGAAAGGAACAGCCCTCTGACGCAGAACAAGCCTTTGTACACATATCAATAGGAAAGCAAGGTGTAAAGCTTAAGTTTAAATTACATTCATAGACACGCTGCCGCTAAATATTCACAGGCAAATCCACAACTTAATACCAGTAATGCCTGTTAAACATCTTAGATTCACGTGTACTGATTTGGGTAGTGATCACTTCGATGAATGAAACCTGTTATCTTTACAACGGTTGACAAACATGAAATATAACCTGAACACAACACATCTTCCAAATACGAACCTGATTGAAAGAAATAATGATAATCAAATCCTTGATGACAGCAACACTCATAACAGTCACAAAACAATTACACTGACAATCATGTTACGTTATTTTTAAAATGTTTCCTTTTCTTTTCATAACTTTTTTAACACACTACTTCTCCGCTGCGAAGCGCAGGTATTTTGCTAGTTGTCTATAAGGACCAATTAAAAACCGAGAATGCAGCTTTTTAAGACTTAAATAAGCAATAAGGGTTCAAAATCTTAATGAGGGAGATAACTAAAATAAAGCAGAAGTGTTTCTAGAGCAATAAGTGCTTCTTATTAAGCAATTGGGTTGGAACAAAAACCTGCAGCACTGCAGTCCTCCAGGAATGACTTTGCCCACCCCTTGTCTAGAATATAAGACCAGAGTCCTATTTAAAGATATATCTTTCTCCTGCAATGAATAAAAACTTCCTGTTGTGCAGCAAAAATTGATCATTTGCCATCTTGCATTTTTAATGTAGATTCTTCAAATGAAATAAATTCACTTGGTATTTCATTCTCAGTTTGAAGCAATACAAAAATCATCAAGGGTTGTGCTAGCACCGTGCTTTGCACTGATGACTCACGGATGTAGCACACTGGGCCACATCCTTTTTTGTTGTTTGTGTGGAGTTTGGATGTTTTTCACTGCACCAAATAGGTCATTTGTACAACTACTCTGACTTTGCTGTCACAACATAAACACATGCAGGTTAGGCTAACAACCCTATCTGAATGTGGATTCATATGGTATTAGGTCAGGATAGTCTCTAGCACCTTGCAACCCTGAAATGGACTTAGCAGCTGTGAGACTATTATACTATAAAAATCATTATGTTTGTTACAGACTTGTGTTCTGTTGCAGTCAGTCATCAAGTTTTTGGTTTTTTTTTCCAATTTTGTTTAGCCTTGTATTAAGCTTTTACTGCAGAAGTTTTAAAATTAACATTGAATGATTTTCAAGTTGTTGCCATAATAATACTGCTAATATTTTTTCCTTAGAACCAAAACTGAAAGTGTTCATATGTTTAATTTGCTAAAACTGGAACTAGACAGAACAGGAAGTTTTTCAGTTTCTACCACTAACCTAAAATTTCCAACCGTCTCCTAATGAAAGTCATAGACAAATACCAGCCTACTGCTCAGTAAATCAGTCTGTTTTCAAAAAAATTTCATTACAGTGATTTCTTTCTGGCGTCAGTTAAAGATTTTGCTAAGAATACTGCAAAAAAATGACACTGATTGAAATGGTTGCTTATTTAGTAAATATATGACAATGCAAAGTTCTTTACGATTTCAATTCCAACATTACCATTATGTCCTGTCTGCTCAAACAGCTACACTCCAAAACAGTGTCTGTCTGCACTGCCCGACTATGACCACAGAAAGGAAATGCTAACACAGCACAAATCAAAAAAGCCCACTGAACTCACTCAGTAAAGACTCCTGCTCCTTTACAGTTGGAAACAAGAAACCTTGCAGTAAGGCCTCTAAACCATCAAACTGCACAGTCAATTTGTTTCCTACAAAAGAGTGCAGCTTCATGAGCTCTGCAATAAACCATCCTTAGTATTTTCTGGAATTAGTTACCAGGACAAATAAACAATGGGCTGTCCTTTCTGTTGTTGCGTCACACTCCAGCAGCAGGACTGTTCAGAGGAGGATACAGAAGGTAATTAAAATGAGATTAATAAAAACATACATATAGGAAATCAAATCATTATGAAAACCATTATTAGTGATCATTACTAAAATTTACATATGTCGGTGACAAAGTGTACAGGCCATTACAATTGCGGCTCTATGGGTTGGTGTGGCCCACAGGTACGCATACTTTAACTGCCGGCAAGGGTCCTTGTAAGGGAAGGCGTTATAGACTGAATTTGTAAGAACTGCTTATGTAGCACAGCACCGATCAAAACAAACCTTAAAGGGAACTCCAAAAGTGAGAATATTTAGAAGAACCTGTGAAATAATAATAACAACAAAATTTACAAGGCATTTCTATTTTCTTGGAGGAAAAAAAAATGCAAACCACCTGCACAGAAAGATCAGAAGCGCATGAATGTTGGGTTCACAAAAATGCTGTGTCAAAAACAGCCTCAGGTCAGTGAAGAGACTGATAGCATCTGCAGGTTAACATTATGGACAGTTAACCACATAAAAGTACAGCATTTAACTACTGCAATGCATGACGGCACATCACCTAACATCCCTGCCGTGTCACTTGACAGCGGCGCACTCACTATCTCTGCTGTGCCACCTGAAAATGAAGCACTCAAGGCTCCTGCTGTTGTGCCTTTGTCACTGGCCACACGTCTGCAATGGAAACACATTTCAAAGAGTTTGTATGTAATTTTAAGGAAGAAGGGAGGGCTATGTAATGGTACTGACAAAATGCATTAGTCTGAAATGAAAAGTATGAGCTGGCATTCCTCAATGCAAATAAGCACCTTAAAAGCCAGCTGCAAGGGAGCCTATAAAAACGGCAATACTACCAAAGCTGAAAAAGCATTCTAACTTGAGAACAGCCATAAAAAGAGCAAAGGATCCATTGGTACTCAGCATCAGCAACCACCAAAGCAGTGAAGCACTACATATTAATTTTATTTAGAGAGGCATGAAATAAGCTATGAAATATGATGGGAAGCCAAAAGACATGCAGCAGAAAACAACGGAAGAATGGCAGAGGACAGGTGCAGACATCATAATGTTTTTTACAGCATGTTTTGTGTACTATATTGTATTTTATCATTAAAATATACAAAAGCATACCAAAAGTATCAAATATGTGTTTCTCATATCTGTTCATTACATATGATTTGTGCACATAACAGAATGTGTAAATATGTAGACATGTGTAGAATGCATTATTCTGTGGTTGCCCACGCTGCCGCACATAGGTGATAAACAGGCGTGTGATTCCTATGGTCCTCATCTATAAGTATGACAGTATTCTGAAATCACGTGCTTCTCTTCTTAGAAATTTCTCAAGCAGAAAATGCACAACTTAAACAAGTACTAGATAAAGCACCAGACCATCTCAGGACCAGTTAACAGACAAAGTCACACACACACACTGGGCAAATCTGGAGTTGCCAATGAAATTAACCTAAATATCTTTGGGGATATGGGAAGGAAAGTAGTGTACCCATGAAAAAACCTACGCATCTAAAAAGAAAACATGCAAGCTCCACATATACACCAACCTAGAGCAGGATTCAAACCCATGACCTATGAGGAAGCATCAACCACTGCACCAGTATACCATTATATATAAAATATGGTATGTATAATACACACACACATATACACAAGCAAACAAAAAAAGGGAGTAATTTATATGAAATACTCAGTTTATACACCCAAAACCTAGATATAAGTAGTAATATATAACTCCATGAATCCTGATATGCTGAAGCTTTTTCAATTTAGTAATAAAATCCTAACCCATGACGTTGCTTCCCAAGTTTACGTTACAATATTGTTATTCTAAACAGAACATTACACAGTTCAGGATGTTAAGTGCTCTCTAACCTTCCGGTTTAAAATTGTTCCATTAGATGAACTGCAGTTCCTCAGGATGGGCCAGACCAGATGCGACACAGTGGAACTTGGGGAACATAAAGAGCTAAGAAAAAAAAGAGAAAAAACACACACACACACCCACCCAAACCCACAGCCCCACTGTCCTAAACTTCAAAAAAAAAAAAAAACTTAAAGTGAAATAAGAAAATTGAAATAAAATTCTTAAATCTTTGACTCAGTGAAAATGGTTTACACAAAGGTAATGTGGCATTTGATTTAAAAGGAAATAAAAGATTTTAGGATGAATAAAAAAAAATTAAGGACCATTCCGAACTATCACCGCAGATTCCACACAGACAGTCAGCAGTCCCAAAAGTGAATCCCAGCAGAATTATTAGGTGTAAAACATCTTTTATAATTCTTTAACGTCTATTTTTTAATGCGATGTGGTGTGACTAATATAAACATTAACATTCTCTTAATATCTTGACAGTGAAATACATAAGATACATCTCACAATGCCTAAATGTTTGACATTATGGTGATAGCAAAAAGGAAGAATAACTGGAAATTGTTTTCAACACAAAGAAAAGATAATCAACAGAGCAGCAAGTCGAACAGAAAAATAAAATAGCCTCCTTGGTGATGGTTGTGTGTATTGGTATCTGAGAAATGAGAGTGATATAAAAAAAAAGATAACAATAATCACAATAAGAAGACAGAAGCTGAAGTTAATGTTCTGATGAGCACTATCTATTAGAAAGAACTTGTGAGAAGGTAGTGAGTCCAGACTGTGTTTGTATATCCTAACCACTGCTAAATAACTACTTTTAAAATGAAGATTAGAAACAACTGAATCAGATGCATACTTGAAAGAGAATACAGCAATGAAAAAAAATCCTGACACATGAGCAGCAGTCTCAGGCACTATCTTTCCCAACTGATAAGGCTTTCTACAACAACCCAGCTAATCTGCACTTTCAAAAATGATATGTGGGTGTTCCTGCCACTCTCTGATGTTTTACCAAGTAGAGCCAAAGCATACTTAAAACATACTACTGAAGTGATCATAATTGGTTAGAATAAAACTAAGCTTTAAGTATAGCCTAACTTCATGATATGAGAACCTGATTCCCCCTGCCTCTTTTTGTCCTTCCCATCTCCAGTGCTAAGCCATTTTTACAGTAGGTCAATTAAAAATGAGAAAATATAAATTAAACAACAGTCAGTCTACAGAGGCATATTGTATTTACATTACAATGGTTGGATAACACCTTTGAGATAAACAAAATGTTCAGATCTGCTTAAATGCATCACACCGAGTATGAACCACAAATGCACAAGGCCTTATGTCATGTCTTCAGGCAAACATTATCATGCATAAGTAAGACTTCAGAAGATACCAGTGTGCACACACCAGTAGTTAATCACTACTCCGCTCTTAAATTTACCATGCAGAAGCATGTACAACTCTCTGTTCAGTCAAACAACTTTCCCAACTATCTAAAGATATTCCATAAATTCAATTAATACAATGAAAACTAGAGGGTCTACCATAATTATGGGAATACCAGTAATGGCACACTAAACGATAACGTGCAGTGAATACACTTGACTTATAGTTTCAGACTCTTTCTCTGTAGTTTAGCATTCGTTTGTTCAAAGGTTGATGCACTTGCTGCTTCCTGAGCACTTCTTCTTTCCTCTACCCTAGTGGCCCGCTTCTTCTCTTCTTTCATCTGCATCTTTTCACATTAAAACTGATTAAGTCAGTGTTTGTGTTGCAATTACTTAGTATATTTTCTTTAATTTTTCACTTAAGCTGGCACTTAAGTCTTCAATCTGCCTCAATAATGATTTAAGATTTGAGGAGGTAGAAGTGACAGCGAAGGTGGTAGGGATGAGAAAAGCACCCATACACATACGCTGCATGGCTGCCCTGCTAGCACTGCCGAGAGTTGAACCAACAATAAAATAAAATAAAAATAAAAAGAGGAATAACCTTGGAGATCAATCATCACCCTGAAAGTGGATAGTAGATGTCAGGTAGTATATGTGTACCAAATTTAAGATCAATAGGTCCAACGGTTAGCAAGCTACCGGTGATTTAAAATCCTGGACAGACAAAACGAATAGCCACGGTAGCGTATTATATATAAAGATGTGTATATCCTGAAAGAAATCCCAGCAATATATAAACAGACAAATGTTTTTGACAACCATGAAAAGTCTTTCAACCAGAGTGCAAAGTGGCATAACATACATTGTCTAATTACATTGAATTAACAAGTAAACAAATGCAATACTTATTGTAATGAAGTAAAAATACCTACGTTGTTATTATTCCAACAGCGCTGGGTGTAAGGCAAGAACCACACGTACCAGGTCCTTTGCAGGGCTAAATCACACAGCCAAGCAGAAAGGAGTGTGCTATATGCAATTCAGTAACTGAAATCTATAAAGCATCAGTGTAACTAAACATATTTATAAATCACGAGAAAATTAATCACAGGCATCTTGTGCTTATTTTCAGACTCACAGCGACCAATGATGAGGTTTAACTTTTTTTTTTTTTTTAATGACATTGGAGTGTTTAGACAAAGGAGAACTCCAGAAGATTAATTGCGCACATAAACACAGATTTTTACGAAACCAGGTTTCTGTCTTAACCTGGTTATGTATGTGCATGTAAACACACTGATTGAGTATTCCTTATAGCCCAATTAAATTAATTAATTATTAAGAAATGCAAAAAGTATGGCACAGATGTAAATCTGGTTAGAGCAAGCCACCCAGAGACCTATGACAACTCTGATGGAGTTGCAAGCTACAGGGTAGGAACGGAGAGACTGTTCAGAAAACAACTGTTGGCTAGAGTTTGCCAGAAGGCACAAGGGGGTCAAGTCAGCTGTAAGAAGGGTTCCAGTCTGATAAGACTAAAATTTTGACTTTGTGTAGACTAAATGCCATGTTTTTACCACACATTATCAAAACCACACCATCCCTTTATATTCATCTTAAAGATACACGTCATTGGAGTTGAGTGACTGGGCATTCACTACATATTGTACTGAATATATAATTTGTATGTAACAAATAAACTTTATTTGATCTGATATTTAACCATGTCGATGCTTCCCTGTAAGCAGGCCATGGAAGGCTAGTGAAGGCAGAGCAGAAAATACGCAGCAAAACACAGGAAATCCTGTTAGGAAAACCTGACGCATTCTATAGTAGATAGAACCTGCTGCTTGGGAGAAGAGACAAAAAATCCCAGCCTAAAGATAAAGTTACATAGGAATGGCTTAAAACAAGAATGTTAATGTCCTGTACCAGCTGAGCCTGAATCCAGATCTCTGTTCAACTGAGAATTTATGGACTTTAAAGGCTGCTCACTCACAATCCCATACAATATGACAGTTTGGGCAATTTTGCAAAGAAGAATTGGGGAATACGTCAGATTCCAGATGTGCAAAGCTGATACAGAGAGGCCTATGCACACAGACTCCAGACTATAATGGCTGCCAAAGGTGCATCTATTAAATACTAATTTGAAGGGGTGAATATTACGTAATCAATTATTATGTGTGTTAGACGTGTCCTTAATTTAGATCACTTTGCAGAGTTTTGATTTCACTTAGATATTAAAGACTTTTTGTTCCGTTTATCAAAAAAGGCAAATTAAATACACTCGTATTCAATGTTGTATAATAATAAAATGTGAAAAAATGTTACAGGCACTAAAAAAAGAAAGAAATTAAACTACCTGCAAAACTTTAAAAATGCTTATAAAATAAGTAGAAAAACTTAACTAAAAAATTTAAGTTTACCATGTAATTTAAATTTTTATCTTAAAACAGGACCATCTATTTCTGAATACAAAACAGGTTGAATGTTCTGTGAGCTGATTTCCTGCACCATGCCAAACAAAAGAAGAAAGAAAAAAAAACAACCAAACCTAAACTTAGTTGAAAATAAGAAGAGAAACCAGTTACTTCCACAAAGAAGTATTAGTTTCAGAAATAGGCTTTTTATATAAATAAATAAATAAATAAATAAATAAATAATGTGTATAAAGAAATACAACAATTTTAGTCAGCAGCATAAATGAAAATTGAATTTTGGCCATGTCATCTATCTAAATTAAACAACATAAGCAAAACACCCAGCAATTTCAATTTGCTTTTCAGTATTGAAAGAGGAGGGTAAGCATAATGCCTGTTCTCTCAAGACTTTCTCATAAGCAATATTCCTTCCTCCTCACGGCCCTCCCCCACCACATCAAGGTCTCCAATTTCCATTTGGCTCCCAGTTCACGATTAAATTCATCACCTTTATTACAAAAGAGCCCTGCATTCCACAGCCTGGTGCACAAGCAACTCAGGGAAAACATTATTCACTGCTAACAGCAGCATCATTTTTAGCCAGCTAGCACATCCATTTAGACATTAGCTTCTCTAGTCCAATTCAGAGACCTATCACTCACATAAGACAAACCCTTAACAATCTTATGTCTTTGAGATGCCAAAAGGCTGGTTAGAGCTACATTTCTCAACCTTAATGTTTGCTGGGATATCTACAATTAAACAACATGTGAAAGGCCTTTTCTCAGTTAAATTAGTCTCTTTCCTGTTTAAATATTGCCTTATGTATTGCGTAGTTTTTTTCTATGTGAGAAAAATATATCCTTAAGGTAAACACAAGAAACATCAAAATCAAGCAAACATCCAAAAATATTTTAAATGTTAATCTCACATCATCCATTTTTATTAGAGAACTTCATTCCCATTTTTAATGAAAATTTCACAGAAACTGAACAGTAAAGAGCATGTACAAATGTCATCTCCCTCAAATTACAGCTACTTTCAAAAGCTTTCAATACTATTGGCACAAAAATCAAACAGGCAGGTCAAAGAAACAAAATGATCAACAATCCGAAGACATACTGAAAACCATTGACACATTTCACTTCTACAGAAGGCCACAGTCAAAACCCCGGAGGCAACCTGCTGCAATTAAGACCTTACTAAAGTTTTTTTTTTTTTTTGGATTACTGTTGTTTTCTGATGCATATCCCAGAAGCAGTACCTCAGCAGTGACATGAACATTTAAGGATGAACTCCTGAACAAACTGAATACTTGTCAGTTCAAAGAAGTGTATCCTGCATACAATGAAACCCCTCTCTCTCTCTCTCAAACACTCTTTATTGTTAATCAATCATTGAAACCAAAGTGGTGCAAGATATGTTATCATACTTGTTCTGCAATATTATATATTCTATAAACAATTGCATCATATACTGTATTAATTTGAAATTTTACCAACATATGCAGAATTCCATGACATGAGCCTACACCAGTCACATTACTGATTACAATAATTCATCAATGGACATTGTACTTTAACTGCTGTCACAGTAATTTTTTTCCTCCATGGGTATAGACTGTGTGAAAATCGTGTGTGTGTTCCACTATAAAAAGCTTTCTTTTTTTTTTTTGAAAAAGAAAAAAAAAAAGGATGGGACCAAAAGTACTTCAGGAGGAAACCCCCCACAGTGGAACAAACTGAAGTTATATTATCACATAGCTTCAGAGAGGTCCTAAACCAAACCAGTGAAGAGGAAGGTCAGTTTACCAGTGAATCTCACAGAGATAAATTTGCACATGGTATTTGCCTGCACTATTATAAGAAAACTCACACTGATACATTTTGGAAAGATATAATTGCATTCATCAATTCTGAATTTATAACTTTTAAAAATGGTGTGATTTGTTTGTTTTTAAAGCACCCCATAGCAGTTACACTATCTGTAAGTTAACCAAATGACATCCTCTGAAATTATATCAATAAACATAATTCATGTTTCAAGTTGTAATTATTCCAGTGTGTATTCCTCTGTGTAAAACTCAAAATAACACTTATTAGAATTCAAACAATTGACATCTTAGTTTTAACAGTTTTCTGTTCAGATTTTCATAAAAGAATGTCTGCCTACAGGACACCCTGCTTAGTAAAACAGAAAGTAATACAAGAAAGTGTTCTTAAATGTATGATGTGTATCTGCTTTAATGTTACTGTAAGTGAAAAGGTATCATAAATGGTCCCTTTACATTACTAAAAAGAGTTTTTTTTTTATTTAGGAATAACAGAATATTGACATGCAGTCACATATACAGTCTGTTAACGGATAGGCTGGAAACTGAGCATATTGCACAAATGTTTTGTGTATGCCTGTGTATAACTGAACACTAGGCCCAGTTCACACAGGTGGGTGAGTGGAGTAACACCCCCTTATCTAAAAGGAAGCAGTTAGCTTCTTACAAGGCTGTATCTTGTATGTCAGGATGGAACAAGTCATCACAGTCACATATTTCAGTTCTCAGTCTGCATCAATGTAGTGGCACTTTATTATGATATACTCCTTGTTTTTTTTCTACTGCTTATGGTTTTAAGCTCTTCTGACTTTCTCATAAAATGTTTTATATATGGCTTGTGACAGTACCTCTACATGAAATGGGGTACTCGGGCTCAATATAACTAGTTACAGTTGCCAAATACATTTTCCTGTTAACAACACTGATTAGTAACATGTTTTGTTTTATCATTGTGTACACCATTGTTGTGATTTCCAGTGAACACTTGTCATCACTTACTGTAAATATTGCAAATTTCTGCAGGACAGCCTTGCAATCAATATGTTTGTTTTGTACATGGTGATGCACTGGAGATGATTTGCTTTTGTATTTCAACATATTACCATTTTCTCTGAAAATACTAAAAAACTAAGATACATGTAACATACTTAATTCTTGCTGAATGCATTTATTCTGTTTTTAGTGTAATAAGATTTGATTTGTAGCACACTGCCCTCATATGATTAAAACAGCTAAAAGTACAGTGGTGTGAAAAACTATTTGCCCCCTTCCTGATTTCTTATTCTTTTGCATGTTTGTCACACAAAATGTTTCTGATCATCAAACACATTTAACCATTAGTCAAATATAAAACAAGTAAACACAAAATGCAGTTTTTAAATGATGGTTTTTATTATTTAGGGAGAAAAAAAATCCAAACCTACGGCCCTGTGTGAAAAAGTAATTGCCCCTTGTTAAAAATAACCTAACTGTGGTGTATCACACCTGAGTTCAATTTCCGTAGCCACCCCCAGGCCTGATTACTGCCACACCTGTTTCAATCAAGAAATCACTTCAATAGGAGCTGCCTGACACAGAGAAGTAGACCAAAAGCACCTCAAAAGCTAGACATCATGCCAAGATCCAAAGAAATTCAGGAACAAATGAGAACAGAAGTAATTGAGATCTATCAGTCTGGTAAAGGTTATAAAGCCATTTCTAAAGCTTTGGGACTCCAGCGAACCACAGTGAGAGCCATTATCCACAAATGGCAAAAACATGGAACAGTGGTGAACCTTCCCAGGAGTGGCCAGCCAACCAAACTTACCCCAAGAGCGCAGAGACGACTCATCCGAGAGGTCACAAAAGACCCCAGGACAACGTTTAAAGAACTGCAGGACTCACTTGTCTCAATTAAGGTCAGTGTTCACGACTCCACCGTAAGAAAGAGACTGGGCAAAAATGGCCTGCATGGCAGATTTCCAAGACGCAAACCACTGTTAAGCAAAAAGAACATTAGGGCTCGTCTCAATTTTGCTAAGAAACATCTCAATGATTGCCAAGACTTTTGGGAAAATACCTTGTGGACTGATGAGACAAAAGTTGAACTTTTGGAAGGCAAATGTCCGTTACATCTGCCGTAAAAGGAACACAGCATTTCAGAAAAAGAACATCATACCAACAGTAAAATATGGTGGTGGTAGTGTGATGGTCTGGGATTGTTTTGCTGCTTCAGGACCTGGAAGGCTTGCTGTGATAGATGGAACCATGAATTCTACTGTCTACCAAAAAATCCTGAAGGAGAATGTCCGGCCATCTGTTCGTCAACTCAAGCTGAAGCGATCTTGTGTGCTGCAACAGGACAATGACCCAAAACACACCAGCAAATCCACCTCTGAATGGCTGAAGAAAAACAAAATGAAGACTTTGGAGTGGCCTAGTCAAAGTCCTGACCTGAATCCAATTGAGATGCTATGGCATGACCTTAAAAAGGCGGTTCATGCTAGAAAACCCTCAAATAAAGCTGAATTACAACAATTCTGCAAAGATGAGTGGGCCAAAATTCCTCCAGAGCGCTGTAAAAGACTCATTGCAAGTTATCGCAAACGCTTGATTGCAGTTATTGCTGCTAAGGATGGCCCAACCAGTTATTAGGTTCAGGGGGCAATTACTTTTTCACACAGGGCCATGTAGGTTTGGATTTTGTTTCTCCTTAAATAATAAAAACCATTATTTAAAAACTGCATTTTGTGTTTACTTGTGTTATATTTGACTAATGGTTAAATGTGTTTGATGATCAGAAACATTTTGTGTGACAAACATGCAAAAGAATAAGAAATCAGGAAGGGGGCAAATAGTTTTTCACACCACTGTATGTCTGTTTCAGTCACTGCAGTGCAGCAAGTAAATTAAATTTCCAACTGTATATTTATATTAATTATATAATGAATATGATTGTTTTGTTAAACTCTTAAAATAAGTTACTCAAAAAACGGTTTGATTAAAGTCTTCACATCATAATAGGCCAAATTTTTATAGAGAAACAAAGCTTTGAATATCGTATGACAGAGCACAAGATCTAGATCTTATGAAAAGAAGAGAGAGTAATTCAAAATATACTGTGTAAGTATAAATAAGGACCTAGTGTAAAGACAAGGTAAGAAAACGGCACAAGGATTAACTAATAAAACAAGTTGTTAAATATTATTAAAGCAGATGTTTCAAACTGTAATGGGCACACTTTGAATTTCTCAGTAATGCATACTATGCCTATAACAATATAGAATGGGAATAGCATGGTTTACCTATAAAGGACACCTTCACAGAGTGAGAATATGTCATATTCTAGCCTTGCCGATGACTCTTCTACACTCTTAATATCCTCAGTTAACACCACAGTCATGATACAGCATAATGGCAACATTATGCTCTAAAATTTGCTGGGTTAATCAAAAAGACAATCAGATTGGTTCAATAAATATAACTGAAAAGATTACTTACAAAATTATCCATGACAAATATTATAAATTATACGATACCCATGGGGGCACTATTAGACTGCAAAACACATGGCTAATTTAGTACAAACTGTATAATGGTGACAAACAGTGCTGAATGAGCAAAGAGATTAATTGAATGTCACAACTAAACTAATTGTCACTGGTCTAATGTACAAATTTCCTCATTTACATTGTCTGAGGAAAAATAAGGCCAAATAATAAATTAAGACCAGAGAAATTGTTGAATAAAAAATCCATATCAACAGATAAAATTATTTTGACTATATTTCATACTCTATGTACTGTAAAGTTTCATTATCTAATCACACATTTTTATACAGTACTTTCATGACTCTGTTTTTTCAAGAAGCAATTATAAAGGGAAAGTATAGCAGGCAATGTAGTTTGTGCCACTAACCAAGAAATTGCCTGTCACTCAATGTACCATGGTCTCAAACATGACATGGTCTTTATGACTATACTATTTCCAAGGATAAACGTGTGAAAGAAGATGTAAAAATATAACAGGACAGGCATGCACTATTGGTCAAAACACTATTTTGGAAGTGTGTATCAGAAAGTAACGTTTAAGGGTTAAGCAGTTGGTAAACTACAAAGTAAACATGAATTTATTATTATTATTCTTAGTTTGTGGCAGCATCTCCCATTTAATATATATAACATTTTGTCTGGAGATGAACTCCCTACTCTTATTAATTTCCTTCCATTGATATACAGTACCTGTATTTATCCACTTTACTATTTAGTTATATTTCTTGTATGTTCTTCTCGTATTTTCTAGTTAAAGTATAGAACACTAAAAAGAGAACTTTAAAACGTATGTGCTACAAACCAGGAGGTACAACTACTCCTGGTGCACAGGGAGTTTATATATGTACTATATGTACAGTATACTGTATATACTTTGAAATATATGTATTCTGGCATGCCTATTATTGCATAAAGTGTAAATTTTGTAATGTTTAATAATATTCATGGTATTGATTTGTATTTATTTTTCATTTTTCAGAAGTCTCTTGTTTCATTCAGACTGGCGACCTGAGTTTTAATCCATGGCCCTGAAGAAGCAATTTGTTGTAAAACTCATTGGCCTTCCTTGGAGAAATAAAATTATGTTTTCTTTGGTGATTCTTTAACCCCAAATTGGTATTAATATTCTGATATTGTAAACATCAGTGGTTATCTACATCACTTTATTTCAAGAGACTTTTTACTCTGTGTTTACTTATGGTATGTTGCTTTTGTGATTTTTCAACAATTAGTTTATTTTTAAGTATATCTTCTTTGGGTTAATTTGTCTTCTTTTTGTATATAAGTTTATTTCTGTTTATTTTTACATTATACATAGTATGAGTTTATATATATATATATATATATATATATATATATATATATATATATAATATATATATATATATATATATATATATATAAAATTTTACTTTCATTTATCTCATGTTGTTTAAATGATAATCTCAAACTGTTGCATTGTTAATGATTATACAGTATTTATTATGATATTAATATCCCTACATAGTTTGTTATTATTTATTCACTTCCTATTACTAAACAGTATTTTTGTGTGGAAAAACATTCTCTATATTTATTTATCCATTTATACTTATAAAGGTATTTTTCTCTAGTCACTGTTTGTTATCCATAATAGTTTATATACCAGATACATGTTTACGTTATAGCTCATCAACTACTTACCTGCAATTAGTTTCTATTTATTACTATTTAGTTTTTTTTTACATGAGAGTACAGACTCTACTCTTATTATTTTTGGTAATAATATATACAACTAGCTATGCTACCCAGCTATGCCCAGGAAACTTTGTAAAACAATTTGCATCCATTATAGAGTCAAGGGTTAATCGTGTATATCAGTATTATGTAACTAACTAAGTGCTTTCCTGTGTACTTCATTTATATTCTGTTTTTGTTTGTATTTTGTTTTAACCAAGGGCTAATATTATTGATAGCCACTGTGTTGTAGTGGTTAAGACTTTTGACCTAGGATTTCAAACCCTGAGGTTGTGGGTTCATATCCTGTTACTGATACTGTGTGACCCTGAGCAAGTCAATTCTCCTGTCTGCGCTCCAATTGGAAAAACAAATGAAATGTAACCAATTGTATCTCAAATGTGTAAGTTGCCTTGGATAAAGACATTAGTCAAATAAGTAATAATTGTGCTAAAAATTTACCTGAATGCTTACTTACACAGGCTCAAAAGTTCACTTTCTATTTTGCTCCTGACACAAAGCTTCAAATCCACAGTAATATGAACAGTTAAACTCCAGGACTGCAACATTTAGGTTTACATCTTGTTTCATTATTTAACTTTAATTAGTTTTTTTTCTTTAAAAATACCAGCTTTACAGGAAAATAAAACAATTCTTTAGTTGCTATCATTTAAAATTTTAATTCTGTTTATTTTGATTAAAATAAAGCATGTACTGCTGTCTCAAAGGTTCTGGAAACTGTGTTCAAATTTTTGTATCGCTACCGTCTATGTGAATTTTGCAACTTCTTTTTATGTCTGTAATAGATCTTCTTTTATTTTCTTCCTTAGAATGTTAGGCTCAATCTGTAATGACTTCAAGTCCATTGTATTTAAGATTTTTTTCTCCAGTCTTCTGTAATTAGCCTATATTTGAGGAGTATGGTAATAATCCAAAGGCAGTTTTCCATTCTTACACTCCACAAATGATTACTGTCATTGGTTTTCCTGAAATTAATTTCAGAAAATGATGCTTCAAATAAATTTACTTTGTGAACACACAGAATCTGGCAGCTGCAAATGCCAGACTCTTGCATATCCTTTTAGACAGCCAAAAGGGTGTCTTCTTGAAAGACTTGATGCTATGCGTCAATGAGAGGTCACTCTAAAACTAAAAAAGCTCCATTTTCAACACTGCTAGGTCTGAGCAGAAATGTTTGAGGCTGGAGGCCGCATCACTCATATTTTGCATGTGCTGTGAGACAAAGGTTCCTATGATAGTAAAACTCACAACCTAATTAAAGAAAAAATCTTACTGAAATTGGAAAAATTATAATGAAAGGCAGTCACAGAAATAATGTAAATGCCACATTATGTGCAGAATCTACCAATAGTCATCAGATGCCATGTGTCACTTTACTGAAAATGTGCAATACCAGATACACACATACAATATGACTGCTTTTATTTGCATCCTTGTCCCAAACATCTAGCACAAGGGTTAGTGTGTTAAAATCATATTAAATCTGTCAGAAAAGCATGGTCCACTTTTAATGTATTAAACAAAAACAAAAAAAAAACAAACATTGCTGTCTGGAACCAGGCCTTTGATGTGCAAATCGTAATGTGTGTGTAATATTCAAAACCAAGGTTCATAGACTGAATACCAGTTCAGTCCTTCACAGAATACACTTGTGCAAGCAAAAACCACCAAGCCAATATGGATTTGCCAGTCAAACTAACTGCATGTTATTAAACTGAGAGAGGAAAAGAGGAAACTAACAATGGCATAGATTTATCAAGTAAACCACCCATGAGGGGAACCAGCTGGGAATCTAAATGGAATTCAAGAACTGTTATATTCTTTTCATAATGCTAAGGTTACTAGTTTATCCATCCATTTTCTACCCAGCTTATCCAATTTAGGGTAATGAGGAACCTTATCCTGTCCCAACCACATTGGGAATGAGGCAAACATCTTTTGTATAACTTTTAAAATTGAAACCAGAGCACAGGAAATCTACCAAATGAACCATGCAAATTAATTCTCCCAATGAGTAAAAAGAAGGGCATGTGTAGAAAATGCTAAAATAAGGAGGCAAATGCTGTACTGTCATCACTTGCCAGAATATGGAACAAAGATGGGAACCTTTGTATTCTGTACACAAAATATTAAATTATTATTATATAAGGCAGTAGGCAGATTTTTGTTGCCGGCCCCAGAACTATGTCATATATACACATCTGAAACGATTTCTAAACAACATTAATATCAACAGGCAGCACTTATTGAAACATGACAAACCAACCTTTGCCCTAATTATTTGATACACTGATGTGATATACTGGCTAAGGAAGTGCAAGTTAAGATCCCACCATTTACCTACTATGAGACTTTCAGCTAAACATTTGCCTAGTCACTTCCCAGAAATATTTATCAGTGTTGTATAGTAAAAGTGTAAAAACAATGACCTAACTGAATAATAAGTTGGGATGTTCTTTGTATGTTGCTCACATGCCCTCTTCCAATAACATACTGCATTTTGCTCTCAGGATATACTGTATAGCTCACTCCACAAAGAATAAAAGGCACAAAGATTAATTATCACTTATGTATGAAGTTGGCAATCCAATACCATTTAAAGAAATAAAGGTTTACTACAACCTCCTCTATTCATATACAATTTAGAATTGAAGATAATCATTTTTAAATTTGGGGAGGGTAGTGATTTGCTATTTTTACTGTAGGCAAACTACATTACATTTAATAAAGAATGTGCAACCTTAAACAGATATGCAGGATTGTTTGTATCCTATTCTCACAAAGTATGACATAGTGAAAAAATTCCACATATAGGCAATACTGCAAACACAGTTAAAGCTGTCTTTAATCAAAGAGTAAACACTAAAATTAAGTGCAATACAAGTGTTCTATCCAAATAAAAGGTCTAATGATGTTCAAACACATTAACTCAAACTAACTGTTTAATTATGTAAACAATGTATACCGATTTAAAAGTGTGTGAAAAAAGATGTTGAAAGAAACACAATTCAAATGATCACTATAGTAATTGTACGCATAAACATCTTTCAGGCATGTCAGTCTCCATGAATTCATTTAACTGCCTCCAATAATCACAAGCAACATTCACTAAATAAAATGACACTAATATTACACTCATTTTTTGTGCTAATATGTAAATAAAATGGTGAAGGAAAAAGAGAAAAAAACCTGAATTTTGTAATTTATCCATCTATTTAACCCATACCTAGCTTACCCAGCTCTTCTTTTCTCCACCCTAGCAGCCCGCTTCTTCTCTTCTTTCATCAGCACCTTTTCACGTTAAAACGGATTATGCCTGTGTTTGTGTTGCAATTACTTAGTACGTTTTTCTTATTTTTTCACTTAAGCTGGCATTTCAGACAGATTGAAGACTTAAGAATTATTTAAGATATGAAGAGGTAGCGGAAGTGACAGCGAAGGTGGTAGGGATGAGAACGGCGCCCATACACATGCTGAACCACTGCCGAGAGTTGACTCTACAATACAATAAAATAAAAATAAAATGAGGAATAACCTTGGAGGTCAATCATCACTCCAAAAGTGGACAGTAGACGTCACATAGTATATGTATACCAAATGTCAGGTCAATAGATCAAACGGTTTGCGAGCTACAGGCGATTTAAAATCCTGGACAGACAAACGGACAGCCAAGTAACCGTATTATATAAGAAAAAGATATATAAAAAAACTGCAATATTTAAAAAAAAAAATAAAAAAAAAATCTTGTCCTACAGGTTTTTATTTTTCTAAGTGCAGAAAAAACCCGTTCACCTTCAGCTGTGCTCACAGGCGTGTCCAGTCCAATAGCATCTGGTTTTGCTAAATTTGGAAAATACATTTTCATCTCAGATGTTGACGTTAATTTTAGCTGTATTTGTTTTGGATGTAAATTTTTCTATGACTATCCTTTGATCTTTTTTGACGCCACTGCCAATTCTGGTTTAGAACAGTAATATTTTAAAACTGCAGGGCTGACATTTTTAAATAAGATAATCAAAAACAATCTCGTCAGCCTCACTTTGATCATGGCTTTCTACATTGAAAGGTCTTGAAAAGCAGAAAGTGATTTGCATATCAGGAAATCTTCCATCTAGGTGGTTAACAGCACTTCACTTATATATTTAATGTACAGTCATAGCCGAAATTATCGGCACCCCTGGAATTTTCCCAGAAAATGCAGCATTTCTCCCAGAAAACTGTTGCAATTACAAATGGTTTGGTAAACACATGTTTATTTCCTTTATGTGCACTGGAACAACACAAAAAAACAGAGAAAAAAAGCGAAATCTGACACCATTTCACACAAAACTCAAAAACCGGGCTGGACAAAATTATTGGCCCCCTCAACTTAATATTTGGTTGCACGCTCTTTGGAAAAAATAACTGAAATCAAGCGCTTCCTATAACCATCAACAAGCTTGTTACACCTCTCAACTGGAATTTCCGACCAATCTTCTTTTGCAAACTGCTCAAGGTCTCTCAGATTTGAAGGGCGCCTTCTCCCAACAGCAATTCTGAGATCTCTCCATAAGTGTTCCATCGGATTTAGATCCGGACTCATTGCAGGCCACTTCAGAACTCTCCAGAGCTTTGTCTTCAACCATTTCTGGGTTCTTTTAGAGGTATGTTTGGGGTCATTGTCCTGCTGGAGCACCCATGACCTCTGATGCAGACCCAGCTTTCTGACACTGGGCCCAACATTGCGCCCCAATATCTTTTGGTAGTCTTCAGATTTCATAATGCCTTGCACACAGTCAAGGCATCCAGTGCCAGAGGCAGCAAAACATCACCAAAACATCTTAGAATCTCCACCATGTTTGACTGAAGGTACTGTGTTCTTTTCTTCGTAGGCCTCATTCCGTTTTCTGTAAACAGTAGAATGATGAGCTTTACCAAAAAGCTGTACCTTGGTCTCATCTGTCCACAAGACGTTTGCCCAGAAGGATTTTGGCTTCCTCAAGTACATTTTGGCAAACTCCAGTCTGGCTTTTTTATGTGTCTGTGTCAGCAGTGGGGTCCTCCTGGCTCTCCTGCCATAGCATTTCATTTCGTTCAGATGTTGACGGATAGTTCGAGCTGACACTGTTGCACTCTGAGTCTGCAGAACTGCTTGAATATGTTTTGAAGTTGATTGGGGCTATTTATCCACCATTTGGACTATCCTTCATTGCAGTCTTTTATCAATTTTTCTCTTCCGTCCACGTTCAGGGAGATTAGCTACAGTGCCATGTGTTGTGAACTTCTTGATTATGTTGCGCACAATGGACAAAGGAACATGAAGATCTCTGGAGATGGACTTGTAGCCTTGAGATTGTTGATATTTTTCCACAATTTTTGTTCTCAAGTCCTCAGATAATTCTCTGCTCTTCTTTCTGTTCTCCATGCTTAGTGTGGCACACTCAGACACACAACAGAAAGGTTGAGTCAACTTTAACTCAAAGTCCATTTTAACTGGCTTCAGGTGTGATTGCTATATTGCCAGCACCTGTTTCTTGCCACAGGTGAGTTCAAACGAGCATCAAATGCTTGAAATAAAACGATTTACCTACAATTTTGAAAAGGTGCCAATAACTTTGTCCGGCCCATTTTTGGAGTTCTGTGTGACATAATGTAAGATTTGGCTATTTTTCTCTGTTTTTTTTGTGTTGTTCCAATGCACATAAAGGAAATAAACTTGTGTATACCAAAACATTTGTAATTGCAACAATTTTCTGGGAGAAATGGTGCATTTTCTGGGAAAATTCCAGGGGTGCCGATAATTTCGGCCATGACTGTAAATTATATTCTTCAGCATAATAAAGTTAACAAAAGTAAAAATGCATTCGTCATAACCCACAAATAAATTGACTGATTCTGCAATCAGACTCCTCACTCATTTACTATTACAAACGTGCAAGTGACCAAATATTAGAATAACAGCTTTGGAATTTCTGCTTAGTCCAAAATACAATAAAACGTTCAAAAGCAACATATACAAAAGTGCATGGAAGAATACATGGCGAATTTAAGGATCATTCTGCATCAGTCTCCATGTAGGAAGAGGAGTTAAATAAAAAAAAAAAAATAATACTTCCATACATGGAAGTTAATGGAGGTGGCACACAAAGTTCTGGACAACTTGTACATTATGCTACCCAATAATATTTTAGTATTAGGTATACATTGAACAATTGTACATGAACTATTCACACATATAGCCCTATAAACTGTAACTCTGAAACTTACAATATATTGCAAAGAAGTTGCTCCTCAATATGAATCCCTTATATTATTTTCACTTTTAACTTGGATTAACTGATTCATCAATACTCAAATAATAAATAAATAATAAATAAAATTTTGTGCAGCCTGCATCAGCTAAAAACCTTGGCTGCTGTGATGTCAACTAAATCACAATACATTGTTACTGGACAATAATATTTCTTTTGCCTGAACCTATCCACGTTTAAACTTTGGACTTTACCTTGACCACACAACTAACAAGTCCTACAATCATCTGATACCCAATACAACATTTTAACTTACAGTAAGTACTACTTTCAGTTGTTTTCTGAGTGAAAGTTTCCATTACAATTAAATAACCCAAGATTTAAAATTTGTAGCCGTCACTCTTCTTCACCAAAGAATTCACACTTCTTCCCCAACTCCTATAGGTCATTTTACCTAAACTCAATGCATAGTGTTCTTTATTTCTTTATTTATTTAGTCCAAACAGTTTTGCTTAGTTCCCTATTAACTACAGTATGAATGAATGAAAATTAATAAACTCTGTGAAATCCTTCTTCTTGCTCATTTCGCCACTTCAAAGGACAAGGTATTTCATTTATTATGTATGCCATTTGACATTGTAATTACACTGTAATAGAGAACATATCTTGTCTGTGGAAGAAGGTGGGGAGAAGAATTTGCCAGAGTTATCCATTAATCCTTCTTTGTATGGTGGAAAGAAGAATGATCAGCCAAACTACAACGCAAAGAGGCCCAGCTAAAATGTCCTAGGATGAACATTTTATCTATATAGTTATTTATCATGAAAAATAATATTACAGATAAGCAAAAAGCAGGTTTTAGTTTATTACTATTAATAAAGGCCAAGCTTATTAGCTCCTTCTTTAACATTTTATGACCTTATACTAACTGCTCACAAAACATATTTTTATAAAAATTTTCAAAGACCACATTGGCAAAGACGGTCAGATTTGCTCTACAGTAATGATTAGCTATATACAGTAAACACGCACATCTATGGGTATATGAAGAAAATAAATAAATAATCTGCATATAGGTTATGTGTGTGTGTGAACTTGAAAAATAACAGATTGTAAATAGAAAATGCCATTTTCCAGCTTCCCATATGATCAATGTCGCACTCTGCCACAAGCTGTTGACAATATTTTATCCTACCCACTGGTGTGATAATGCTGAGGCTTGCAAAACCAAATGATTTAATGTGGCATATTATTGAAGGGTAAAACTATTCAACAAAGCCTTTTTCCAGTCTTGTGCAAAATAAAGTGCTAACAACAGACCACATCAATCATGTTCATCAGAAAAACAGACATGACTAAATTCAACCAGTTGCTTTAGATATCACTTCCTTTTCCAGTATTTTTCTTCTTTTAACAAAACTGACTGTTAGAAGATGCTGTATATTCTTGAAAATAAGAACTGTTTAGCTTGAAAAGTACTATGTTTCATCAACTGATATTATTTCAATAAGGCTTTTTACTACAATTGTTAAGACTGCAAGGCTGATGCTTATCTTAACAATTTTCATTTACAAGCTATTTTGATTTAATAAAAAAAAAAAATCCAAATTGTTTTCTAGGTTTAGGTATAATAATAATAATAACAACAACTGAAGGTTATGCTATAAGAGTAAAATATGACTTGAGGCCAAATTTTTTAACAGCAAGTCTCAGTACCATGTGTTATATTCAAAGAAATGGACAAAGTACATTAAAAACAATGTACTTAAATCAACTGAGGAATAAAGGAGAACCAATTAACAAACAACAAAAGTGTTCAAAAGCAGAGTGAGAATAATTCGACTTTTTAGTATATTATTTAACAATGAATGGAGAAAAAAGTTGAAATAATAACACTTGTCAAAATTCCATGTGCAAGAAAGGTGAGGTTCATCAGTTAAACTGCAAATAATACAGGTATGTACATATGTATTTTATATATTGTATATTGTACAGTAGTGATCTTAAGAACCTAAATGGCACCCAGGCCACAAAATTATCTGCCCTACCATCTAAAATGTCATTTTCCCAAAGCCTGGCAGGTTAGATTCAGTTCAGTTTTGCCCTCTGTAATAAAATGCAGTTTACAGGAGGAGATGAATAGACTATTGATCTTAAAAAGGAAAGAAAATTTAATTTCCTTAGTATAATTCATTTATGAAAAATAGATTAGAAAAAAAGCAAAATTACATGCAAGATCAAGAAAATTAATCACCTCCAGTTACTTAGAAACTGTCTACATATTTCATACACAAACTATACACTTGCATTATTTTTTTTATTTCTGCTATTCGCCACCCACACAGTAAATTAATAAAAGCCCAGACTATCCTATGTAGGAGTAGAATTTGACACGTTTTCCTTTGTTGCATTCAGTTTTATGTGCGAAGACAGGTTTTCTTAATGTATGAACCAACAAATATGGCTTATAGTTTGTTGTTAATAGTGAATGTAACCTAATATACTTTCAGTCTGTTTTGCTTCAACAATATCTCAGATCTGATAGGGTTTAGCACACTTCCTAGTGACACTGTTTATTTAAAACCAAACCTATTTCTCTTAATCTTTTAGTAACAATATGGACATCCACAGCTTATATAAAGGCAATAATGTGTTACATGACTGCTCCTATAAACGAATGCAAAGCATTTTTTTAAAAGACTGATATTGAGAAAGAAATTTAAATTAACACATAAAACAATCTCTTATGATACCAAATATTATTTTTATGTATTATATCTTCTGAACAGAGAAAACAAAAAAATCAACATTTGCAAAAAATAAATTCAGAAAATGCAAAACTGTTAATTCTAAAGCATCCCATGCAACATGTGTTCCTTGAAAATACTTTTTTGCCAATTTATTATATTTCTGACTTGAATATCTTAAAGAATCCTTCCTAGAGTTTGTGTGCCGGAGGGCCAACTATGCCTCAATGACTCTTAAACTACGTTGTCAGAAGCCTTGTACACATAGAAGGGTCACGCCATGACAAACTGGTTTAAGGGGAAGGGCCATAAAAAGAAAGCTCATAAGACCATATTAAGTCTGATCGAATCACTGGAATACTGAGACCTTAGAGCCTGTCTTCAGAGTGGTAGGCATAAATTCTGGACACACAGGAATAGCTCAGCTGAGCAAAATATCTCAAAGACCAACTTAGAAAACCCAACTAATGTAGGCAGCTGGAGTATACTGTTTGGGACAAGTTAAACTCAGGTCTCTGTAAAAGTTTCTCAAGCATCTTATATGAGGCTAGAAACATGGAAAGTGAATAGATCTTGTTCAAGACTTCAGCACTAGAGACAGCTGCAAACAGTTCTTGATAAAATGTGGAAGACCTCTGTCATGATAGCAACGCTAGAATTTTCTTCTGGTCAACAGCAAGGGAAGCTGTCAAGTTAAGATGATAGCAAGAAGGTCTACGAATTTGATATGAGCTACCAAAAGACATTAAAGAAAGAAAAAAAGGCAGCCGCTGTAACTAAAGTTTTTTTCAGGAAAGTTTGGTGAGGCCATAGAGAATGATGTTTAGAAAGTTACATAGATATTCAGGCAGAAAAAACAAATTGACAATTTATGAACGGCAGACAACAATTCAATCAGTTTACTCTTAAAAATCCATTGCCTGAGACTTTACACAATAGTTGAAGTTCAGATACTGCAATATAGAACATAGCCTGTCTATCAAAGAGTTTGCCCATTCTTTGTTCTTGCACAGACATTTGAGGGACATTTTGCTTTCTGATCTTATCTAAATATTCGGTAATATCAGATGGATGATGCTACAAAAGTGAAATAGTTCCTGGGCCACTGTTGGATGCCTTTAAGTCCTAGCATTTTTATATTGAGAGTTATGCATGAATTCTTGCCAAGTTTACTTACAATGGACATGAGGCTACATCAACAGATGTTCATGAATAGCATAAACAACAGTCTTCAAGAAACTACAGTTTATGAGCACAAGTATCATGTATCCAGTGTTTACAGATAATGTTCTCATATATTCATCAGACTGTGATGTGTTATGTGCAGCAGACTGTGACACTGTCAGGATAGCAATTAGCACCTCCAAATTTAAGATCACGATCCTCTCTCAGAACAGTGTGGCTTAGTCAATGCAGGAAGAGTAGTAGCTGCTTCATGACCATGGTGGTAAAGAACGATACATAACCTCACACCAAGCTTTACCAGGAAATGTAAGTCTGTTTCAAATATCTGTAGCAGAAATAAGGCTCCTCCACAGGTCATCTGTGCTCACAATGCATGTGAACATTAGGAAAGTAAGGAGCTCAACAATATGAAAGGACCTTACAGTGGAACCATTACTTGTCTAGACTGAGAGGAGCCAGGTGAGATATAGTAAGGAAGCTCCATAAGCAACTCCTATGGAAGGTGTTAATAGCACTGCCCACAGAATACAGACCTGGAACAGACCCTGGATATATCTGCAAGAATAATTTGGTTAGATCTGGATGTTGCAATTTTGGGACCACCCGGAAAGTCAGACAGAAAACGGAATGTGCTTTTTAAGAAATTAGGTAAAGACAATTCTGAAAAGTGTCAATGACCTTCTTCTGAATTAAAGAAAACTGAGAAATACCACAAGATGGAAGCAAAGCTACAAGCTTCTGGACTTTACCGATGACCCAATCACTAGTCGCTATGACCTGCAAATGAGGGCATGTCAAGCAGCTTCATTCATTAGCCAGAGCAACAATTGTGTCATCTTGTGCCTTAGCGCTATGCCAGACTGATGCAATGATGCTTGAAAAATAAGCACAAAAGAAGATGTTGCTTTATTTGCCATGTGCCAATGATCTCAGAGGCTGGTAATGTATTGAGTAGGATTTTGTGATAGTGTTTGAGATCCACCAGGCAATAAAAAGTGCAAACAGCAAATACAAAAAAACACTAGATGTCTCTTCTGTTACAAGGACAGCAAAACTACTGAAACATTTTTAAACCA
The DNA here is from genome assembly GCF_016835505.1 of Polypterus senegalus. Taxonomy (NCBI): domain Eukaryota; kingdom Metazoa; phylum Chordata; class Cladistia; order Polypteriformes; family Polypteridae; genus Polypterus; species Polypterus senegalus. Next base: position 35,537,927 of record NC_053169.1, on the reverse strand, counting down.
AGAGAAAGAAAGGATGCAACAGTGTAGTGAAATGAATTTCATCTCATGTAACTCTATCAGCAAAGGGAAATTCTATTGTTGCTTGCAATACATAATCTCACCAAGAATAAGGAAGCCGTTCTTTGTTAACCATGCCTATAAACAGCCTTTTATAAATAACTAAAATATATGTCTAACACGCATTTAAAAATGTAAACTTCCAAATTATTTTCATCATATATACCGCACTAGTATTATGCACTGCTATGGATTTTAATATGATGAAGCTAATAACAAATTCTAATATGCAGTCAAAATCATGCACTGACTAAGAAAAAGTACAAATCTGTATAATAATTTTGAACTTATCTAAATAGTCTTTATAATTTAAGGATGAAGAGAAATATGTACATGATTTGTACTTTTCATACAGCAAAGTTAACAGACTGGAAGCTAATTAAGTAAAATAAACTTTTATTTTGATTTTTGAAGACTTGTAATAATCAGCATAATGTTTTGCACAGACCTTTCAGCTAACTCAGCTGGCTTGCAGGATACATAATAGCTCATTAAACAGAGGCAACATGACATAGAAAGAAAGACGTGATTAAAGACACAAAAGGAGTGCTGCACAGACACAAAACCTCCTGAAAGATAAGGAAAGGAATCATCAGATGCTGCCTTGACTTTAGATGTATAGCCTGTCCTAACAGAAACACAAATTGTGCTTTGCGCTTACAGTCCAGTGGCATCTTTCACTAAAAGTCTTTTGGATGGTAAGCACAGGGTAGGATATTACTATATAAAGATAATAAGCAAAAATGTTTTACTGAAGAAGCAAACTGTGGCATGGTGCTATTATGCAAAATATAATAGTACCTTTTATTTCTCAAACAGATTTATAAAATTAAAGACTAAGCTACCTACCTATTTTAATTGCTGCAGGCCAAGCATGTTTCACATTATGAAGATCATTCAGAGGCTGGTCCTGGACTTTGAGTCCTCTTGCGGTAGACCATCTGGACCCACTGTAGTTTGTCTACTGGACAAATTTAGGAGTTGAGAGTACAATTATCTATCTGTTCCACAAGGCTTATTCTCAGCTGGACAAAGCTGGCAGCACTGTGACAATGTTTTTTGATTTCTCCACTGCCTTCAATACCATCTAACCATACCTGTTAAGGGGTAAGCTCAGAGATAAGTAGGTGAATGAGCCTATAGTATCCTGGATGATGGACTATCTTCTGGACAGACCACAGTTTATGAGACTTAAAGATTGAGTTTCTGATATGGATGTGAGCAATACTGGAGCACCACAAGGAACTGTCTGGTCTGCCTTTCTCTTAACTCTGTGCACCTCAGACAATAAATACACTATAACACCAGGTCATGACACTTGCAGAAATTCTCAAATGCACTTATGGGTTATATCAATAAGGGGGAGAGACAGAGAATAGAACAAAGAATGGGACAAAAAGAAATGTCTGCATCTTAACATCAACAAAAGTAAGGAAGTAGATTTTGACTTTCACTTGTATGTCTGGTCACTATTCAGGAGGTGGATGTTGAGGTGGTGAACTCCTACAAGTGCTTGGGGTTCCACATCAATGACAGGTTGGACAATACACAGAGGAACTACATAAGAAAGGGCAGCGCTGGTTCTTTTTTCTTAAAAGACTGCATTCTTTTAATATGGGTAGCAACATCCTTCACATCTTCTATATCTCTATGAAGGCCAGTGAGGTTTTGTATGCTATAGTGTGCTGGGCTAATAATATCACTTCAAGAGAGGCCCACCGAATGAACAAGCTAATTAAAAGGATAGGCTCAGTTATGGAACACACTCTGAACACCCTGGAGGTAGTACCAAAGGAGAGAATTAAATCAAAACTGAGTACCATTATGAACAATCTTCTCTCGGACACATTTATACTGAGAACTTTCAACCAACAAATTATTCAGCAGAAGTGTGTCAAGAGTGCTACTGAGGCTCCTTTATACCAACATCAATATACCTGAAGAATGCCTCACTGTGACAGTGACTGCCAAGTCAGAAGCTTTCTTTCTTTTCAAATCATTATGGTGTGTTTTCAGATCACAGTATAAGTGTACATATATTTATCTACCAATTTATGTATTTACTAGGGGGTTTCCCCCTGTTTGCTTTGCTCACCAAACCCCCAACCTGCGCTATGCACCAGCCACTTCGCATCTCTGCCTCTCGTGTTGTGAAGACGCGGTCTCTCCTCCGAAACCCCCTTTTAAATAGTGATACAATGGGAAACAAGTTCAGATTTTTTTTTTTTTTTTACCTTCTCTTTGCTTGATCAGCTGCTGGCTTGCTGCTGCTGCCGTGTGATCTGCATCTCGTATGGTGCTTCAAACATTTAAAAGCCTGTACAGCAGCTGTCCTACTCTGTCTTTTATTTCCGTCCTCGGGCGTGGTTAAATCTTTTGGCACAAAGTCTTGTCTCATGGGATGTGAGTTCTTGATATTTTTTTAGTTTATAATTTAAAAATTGAATAACACTCTGAAAATCTAACAACATCACATCAAAGTTCGATAAATTATGAAAAGAATTATACCAAACATATATATGTAGGTTTTAAAATAAGCCCAATTTAAAGCGTGACAAAAAAGGTCACAAAAAATTGTTGCACTTTTAGGTTTAGTTTTAGGCTTAGATAGATAGATAGATTTAAAGAGCTTCTGTAAAAAAAAACAAAATCGCTCCCTAGGGATAAATAAAGTTGTTTCTATATATAATAATTATGTCCGTTTATAATGCATCATTTTAAGATATTGTGTGTGTGTGATACCAATGAATAATATTTTTCTTCAGACCTCTTGTTCTGAAATAACTGCTTGCCTTTGGGCATTGGAATAGTTTCAGGCTTTAATGGATACTTTATGCTTATTTTATTTGAATCTAACAATAAACTTCATCAAGTCATTAAAAAGCTTTCATAGTGAGATTCAACCAAACCTGTAGGACTCTTCCCAATATCTTCAAAATATTTCTGCCTGCTTTGCAAAAGTAAGTAAGCTTTAAAGCTTTAAACATTCAAGTATTATTAAGATTTTTCTTTTATATGCCTAAGAGGTTCTTTAAAGATATTTTGGTAAAATACTACTATTTATACAAAAAAAAAAAAACTGAAAGCAGAATACAATAAACTTAAAAATGCATACATATCCTGAAAGAGTGCTTTCTTTTTGTTCTTTTTAACCAAAAGTAGTAAGTGAATAGTGTTACACTTGATCAAGTAAATTAGAGAATTACAGAAACCCAGTTGTTGTTGGTTTTTTTTTTTTTTTGGATTCCTGGTGTTTAGATTCCTAATTCCAGAAAAAAATAATTTTTGAAAATTCCTAGCAGATGTACAACATCATGTTTATTTTAATATTGCACAAATGTATTTACATGTGCTCTGGATTATTATGCTTTACATATCGTAAATGCTTAATTTCCTCATACCACATATTACTGGGCTGTGTTAATTGCCTTAGTTTCAAGAAGCCATCAGTGTACCAGTTCAATAAAATTAACTCAAGAAAACTACTGGACAGCTAAATAACAAGTGCCTTGCTAAACATGAAGCTGCAAAGCCATGTTAAATAAAGAAATGATCACTGCAGAAGACGGAATTAAAAAAGAAAAAAAAAAGTTTTAGGAATGAATATTTTAAATTCAGCTTTCTAGTGAGGTAACTTATTGATAACCATAAGAACAGCAAGAAATGTATAGAGAACGTAGTTTATGAATTGGCATAATTTTTTAATTGATTGATTGATTTTGTTGAGATTCAAGGAATTATACCTTTGTTAAAAAGGTCTTGCAATGGTAACAGACAGCCAGTACACTGTCTTTACTTGTATTAATCAATTCTTTCAAATATTTATACAACTCACTGTCTAGATGACCGGATTATGTTTGGCTGATAAAAGAAAACAACCAGTGAGTAGTTAAAATGGCAAGCTGTGGCAGTGCATTCACTAACTTTGCAAATACCAGCAGATTACAAGTAAATTGTGGAACAGTTTATTTTAATTACCAGAAACATATTAATGTGTCTCATACAAAAACTGTTAGAAAAACAGATTACAAATTTGCCTAAAACGTTTGCCACATCTGTAAAGGACTGTGTAGGTTTTATTTGGTAGGTATGTTTAAAGAATTTATATCAACAGTGATACTTGGAGAGTCTGTCTGTCCTGTACAAAAGTACTTTGGTTCTTATTAGTGCCATATTATTTGTTATTGTTTGCCTGATTTTCCAGAATAGCACAGCATTTCCCTCACTGTTTAGTGACACAGATTTACAGACCTAGTATAGTCTTCAACTGTTTTTGATTGTTCTTTGATATTGCCCTGTGCTTGTGTGCTCTTTGTAAGATATTTTATAAAATAATGTTTGTAGTGTGTTACAGAAGATGGGTGCAACAGAATGACAGGGTTTATCTCTGCACATTCAATGCTTTCAATCAAGATTTTTCCAAAAAAGGAAAGATAAACGTAGATTTCCCACATGCATACTGGATTTTTTCTTAATGTCTTGAGTCATGAAGTCAAGATGCTTAATAATGCCAGGATCCCTCCAGCTCACTGTGACCCACTATCAGGAAATAATTAGGTTTAGTGGCTGACCTGACAACTATATAGTCTGCATTCTACAATTGAAAGCACCAAACAGATTGGGGGCACTGTTATGAAACAAAGGTAAATCAACTGGAATCCAGCAAAACCTTTTTTTAAGATATGATGAAATACATTAAGCACATTCTATTCAAAGCAAGGCTAATTTAGATCACATACATGATACAGTAAAGTAAGTGTATCACTTAAGCTGCAAGTCACTTCTTCCTAGCATTTAAATATGCAAAATCACTTCATACAATTTTGGAGCATATACAGGATCTGTTGCTGCTCCTTATGTAGATGGTAAGAACTTTCTATCCAACAGTTGCTAATGAAACTTTTAACCTGAAAGAGCTTATTTTGAGTTGTGCATCTATTGGATATTTGAGCAACCACTGAATTTTTCATGTAGGCTAAAAGATGAATAACAATTCACAAATTTCACAACACAGAAAGTATCCTTAAAAGTACAATGTTCTCAAAAATTGAATAATTTGTGTTGTTCTCACTTGCATTTGATTTGTCCACTTGCCATTTGTGACTGCTTAGGTCAGCTAGTACAGTTTATAATGTTCTTAAAAACAATATATATATATATATATATATATATATATATATATATATATATATATATATATAAATACTTTTTAAAAACCACGCTTATATTAAGTTAAACAGTCTACTAAAAAAGTAAAAAATTAGTCTTTCATACATCACCCGTAAAATAAAAGCGTGGGTGTATTTCATCAATCAACATTCAAAAAACAATTCTTAAAATCTCAGCAAAAGCACCCACCTTTTATTGTATGAGTGATTTACTTTTTAGTACACACACACATTATATATATAATAAATTATATATATTATTTTCAACTTTTTAGTCATGTGTTTGTTTTAGTATAATTTTGTAATCAATATTTTAACACTTCCTTTAATATTTCTATCCGTTACTAGCGCCATCTATTGGTGAAATCTTTATTCTTCATATGAAAATTTCATTTCTTAACACGGATTAATTAATCAATTAGTGAAACTAATTATTGGTTCATGTATTGTCATCAGAAGTGGGTAAGTGTGCAAGACATCAAGTCATTTGGACAATAGGAAGTGGGTTAAATATTAATTACAAGATTTGTACCAGACAACAAACAGGTGAAGTTAAAATAAGCATGGTAATAATAATAATAAAATAAAAAATGAGCAGGGATTTGTTATGAAATGCTAGCAGTAGAAAACTGAAATAGGTAACAAAAATAAAATGTGACGAAGCATTAACAGGTGGGAAGTGCTAAATATCAGGGCTGGCAACTATGCAGAATGTCAGGAAAATGAAGGTACAAATACAAAATATAAAAGAGAATATCAATCACTTGTGACTGAAGCTTGTAAACATGGAAAACATGCAGAGAGCGAGAAAGTTAATTTAGCCTCGATTTGAATGTGTGGATATTTGATAGTTGCTTTAGATGTGCCACACATTCTAACTTCACACAGAGGTGAAACTCTAGTATGCAAACAGAGCATGAATGCAAGTCGCTCGCAACAAACACCTCCTTAACCAGCCTACTGCTCTATTAAAGCCAAAGGCACATTATAGAAATTTTTGTTGTGGGGCATGTCAGTGATCTCGACACCTCACCAAGTCAAATTATACGATTGAAAAATCACAGCCAATGTCACATTTACCGAGCACCAATCTTTCAGTACAGTCATGCTGGCCTCTTTTTTTGACAGCCAAGAGTGCTACCTTATGCAGCTGGTAATATGCAAACAGCTGTGGAAAGTTCAGCAGCAATCTCTGACCTTTATTTTTTTTTTTCACTCTGTTATGGAATGTAAAACACAAGACATCTTACAGACGAGCTTCTCTTACAATTGTGAGGTTCAAAACACGTGTTTTTTATTCCCAATCATTACATTCTATGTATTGTAGTTCCAGATGAGTATTCATTTTTTTTCATTTAATTGTCAGCTCTCTAGCATACACAGCCCAACCCTCCAACTAAAGAGAAGATCAAACCCATTTGATTTTATCCTAGGCAGTCACAGACCAGTTGGTCTCAGTCATTGGGTATATCACATTAGTTAATAGTCTTCATGGGAGTGTGCCGCGGACTGGCTAAGATTATGTAAGATTATATAAATGAAGGGTGAAAAAAATTGCTGGAAAGGTAAGTCGGCTAATGTGACCAGGACCTTCTTTTGACTAAACATGATCACTTGTATCAGGCTTACTACAGTTCAGAATTGTTGATTTTTTTTAACCTGACATTTAAAAAAAAATGACAGCTGTGGATTAAAACTTGCTCAAAACTTTAACCAAGTAATTTATGTTTTTTTTGTTTTTTCTTAATGCCTTCATTTGCAGGGATATGCACACCTATATTACCGTTAATCTGATGTAGTTAGGTCACTATTGTTGCAGGAACAACTATAAGGTTGCTATTCAATCACCTTTAACCAATTAGGTTTTAAAGTCACTCTCTAATATAACAAAGCAAGGACCACATGTATGAAAGAAAACAACTTTTTTTAACAATAGTTTATTTATATATATTTGTTGTTTATCTTAGCAATAGAAATGACAATGATATATTTCATCTAAACAAGTTTTCAAAAATTTCAGAGGGCCTTTTTTTCTTTCACTCCAGATTTTATATAGCTTTTCAAGCATCTCCTCTTTTATGACCTCCCTGGCTAACCTGAAAGCTGACTGGTTGAAGGAGAAAAATATTGGATATACTGTACCTCTTTACACCCCTACTGCCTGGTGTATGGTAGGTGAATGTGGCCCCAGACATTTGCCTTATTGTTTGTAGTTCATAAGCTTTCAGATCATCATCAGACTGCAGAAGCAAGTGTGTTTAAATACATTACAGATCGCTATGAGCAGTGCTGTCCACTCCTGTTTTATTTCATCTAGTACTGAGGTGTACATTTTTTATATTTTTCATTTTTAGATTTTTAAAAAGATATATTTTAACTGTTAAAATTTGTATATGGCTGTATTGCAATAATGCCAATGTCTAGCTAATGAGTCTTCCAGTTCTGTTTTCTTTCTATGTGCTGCTATGCCTTTTCAAAATTTCTTTTTTTCAGCAGAAGTTATGCAGTTAAACATCAACTTGATAAGAAATTCTAAACTTTGATTACCTTTGTAATTGAGAGGAAAATAAACACTTTAATCAACAAGGAGTCAACTTTGTAGCTAAAAGTTCAGCCTTCTACCAATTGCTCAGAATCTTTTAGCAAACCAGCATATTGACATTATAATGTATGCTCAAAGATGTCTTAATACATTTATACAAGTAAGTAGGGGGCATTATGATATATAAATAAAATGTATTATTATTATAATTATTATAATAAAAAGACAAAAATTTGGCTTTTTAAAGAACTTACATTATCTTCCCAGTATCTAACATACTTTAAAACATAAGAAAAATAAGATTTTCTCAGTTAAAAAGCAATTTATTTGGATGGTGTATTGAATATGTATATTAAAACAGTGTCTCTCAACCACTAGGTCGTGACCCACTTTTGGATCCTGGGCTGCCGCGAGCAGATCACAAGTTTCTACTGTTTGTAATGGTAGAGGGTTGCAGCAAGCTGCCACACTGATGACTGCATTCAATCACCCCAAACCCTGCTCTAACAATCATGCTCAATGCACCAGGGGAGACCAATGATGGGTGTAATGCACAAAGGGCTGCGTGGATTTTGTATTATTTGAATGCATTATATTATCTCATTTACTTGATTTTATTTTCAAGACGGTGTCTAGAACTACCATTAGTTAGCTCTACTGAAAAAATTCACAATTCATGAATCAATAATGAAGGCTACACATTTTTCGTTCAGGAATTCCTTGATAATTACTATGGTAAATTTTACTTTTTATTATGCCAGTACATTAACAGTTTAAGCTTACCTATTTTGTATTTTTCACATCTGTGCGCTCCATTTTGACTGATATCAGCATGGTATAATATAGGATAAACAAGGTAAATTAGCATTAATCTTATACATTGAGCATTATCATCATAGCTAAACTTACAGCTTATACAGCTAGTCAAAAAAATAATAATAATTCCATCATAATTGTGGTGTTATACATACAAAACAACAGCAGATCCGGTCAAGTAGAGAAGGGACCTGAAGTGCATTTTTTTTCCTTCATCAGTACAGACTTTTGCACTAGTTTATAAAATGATATTCTGAATTGAGAAATGTAGCTGGTTGCCACAGAATTACATTCTCAAAAAGGCAGTCATACACCAATACAGTTATGCCAATGGTCTCCAAAAGGCCAACTACTAAATCAATTCATCAGTGTCATCTTTATGCTGACACTATTTGGGTGTGCATGAGTGATAAATTGCTCTAGTATTCTCCCTATGCTAATCAGAGGTGGCTGTAAGCATTATAACTTGAAATATAACAATATTAATTAATTCCACATAATGATGGCAGTTTCTCTAACTGGATATTAGCTGTACTCTCTCATTAGCGCCAACTTGCTCCAAAAAGACAAGAATAGATATGATGAAGATATAGATAACAAAATGTGCTTCAATTAAGTGTGCAGTTTTTCTTATTTTATGAGCTATGCTTCACAAATCTGAAATGAAAGCTATTAAAACCCAAATGAAATGTACAATTCTCCGGTTTTAATTCCTGCATCCACATAGTAACATCTATTTTTTTTTTTATTACCATCTAAATAAGAACAAGTTAACAGCCTGATAAATGTTAGGAATATCAATGGCAATTTAACATACATTGTATGGACTCAGGGTGGCATGGTGGCGCAGTGGTAGTGCTGCTGCTTCATAGTTAGGAGACCTGGGTTCGCTTCCCAGGTCCTCCCTGCGTGGAATTTGCATGTTCTCCGCATGTCTGCATGGGTTTCCTCTGGGTACTCCGGTTTTCTCCCACAGTCTAAAGACTTGCAGGTTAGATGCATTGGCGATTCTTAATTGTCCCTTGTGTGTTCTTGGTGTGTGGGTGTGTGCGCCCTGCGGTGGGCTGGCACCCAGCACAGGGTTTGTTTCCTGCCTTGTGCCCCGTGTTGGCTGGAACTGGCTCCAGCAGACCCCAGTAGTTAGGATATAGCAGGTTGGATAATGGATGGATGTATGGACTCAAAACGAGTACAGTATGATTAGACTTTGTGAAGTACATTTAAATACTTTCCATACCTATTACACCCCACACAACAACACTAAAAAGCAGACACTTTACAAAGAACAATACTGTACTTGACTGAAAACAGAACAAAACATGAAAATGCATGTAAATTACAAACAAAAAAAAGAGAGGCTAAAAACCTAGGCATGTATGCCGTGACAACTACATAAATTAAAGATTATTTTTCAATCAGTTTTGGACTCTTCCTTCAAAATAATTTTACATTTATCTTGTTGAGTATGTTACTCAATTGCGCAAGTACTCGAATTATACTATGTGGTGTTTTGTTAAATTACAAGTACCGTATTACTATGCAGTTCAAAGCAGCAGAAAAAAAAAAAGATGAACAATGTCAGATGGCCCAGCATTCCACCATGGGCAGATTCCTTTCTTTATCCACTGTATTAGGCCCTGATCACGATATTCAAGTCTGAAAATAGATATATGGAATGTAAACATTTGGGACTAAGAGTTAAAGAACATGCAAGAGAAGGGAGCAAAATTGACAGTAACAGCAACTTTACTCCAAAACTGACAAAAAAAATCCTGTTTGTTTGTTTTAGTCATTTGTAAATTTATTGAAATTTTACAAGGGCCAACACCAAAGGGGTGTAAAGAAACTACTAATACGCCTTCTGGCATAAGCAATATTTTAAATAAAAAGTCACAATAGTGTTTACTGGCAAAAGGCCTAATGTAGGCATTAAAAGGTTGAAGCAAACTTCAATAATTCACTTATCTAATTTGTGTTTCCTGGTGGTTCACCAGAAGGAATTAAGTTAAACTATTTACACAATGTTTTAGAAAGGTTTAGAACAATGCGTTTGTATTGCAAGTCATAGAAAAATAGATGATTTACATAGAACTCTGTTATGTGTTAATTGAATTGTTCAAAAATGTCAGTAGTCAGTGATTGTTTTTATTATACACTGCCTGATGAATTATAAATAGCAGATAACAAACATTTTATAGTATTTGCAACATTTTTCAATTGATTTGCTCTATCATCTTGAGTTCTAAAGAAAACAAAATACTGAAAACTAATTAGAAAACATTTTAAACCACGTATCAATAATTATGCCTGCTGTTCTAAAAGAAGCATGCACCTTTAATCTTAAATAGGCACTTCCGAATATGTTGATTTACACACTGTACATGTTACATTAGGAGTAAAATGTATGCATAATCCTTACAAATTACAAGCAAGGTCTGTAAAGTATTTGATAAAATTATGTGCATACTGATGAATAAATGTAAATGCAGTAACTGATGCAGAAAGGAAGCATTAAACAAAGTCAAGATGCTACAGAATAAGTAACTAGGGCTATAAGTGTAATTCCAGTCAGTGTATGAAAATTAGGCTTTAAATGAGAAAGTATTATTATATTGGACTCAATAAAAAGAGCACTTGTTTTATCGTATTGCCACTAAAGTTGCACACAACAGGAGATAAAAGCGTACATTTTATATATATCTTTTTTTCCTTGTACCAATTCACAAATAAAAACACAAATCCATTAAAGGGCATTGTCTACATTTCTATTATAAAAACATTAATTTAATAAAGTCGCAGTTAAATAAAAAGACCAAGAGTTACATGGCAACATACTGTATACTTATGCCTTACTCGGATTTCAAATGAAAATACTGTAACTGAAAGATCACAGTGTACACAAGACATTCCCTGCAAGTCTACATATTTTCTAAAATAATTTATAACCAATCACTATGCTATATATGGCACATAAAGCAATCATAAATGATTATTCTCAAACTTTTATATATTTTATAAAGGAAAATGAAGTACCATGTCATTTTGTGCTATTGTTACATATGCACTTTTATTCCAAAAGAATTGTTGAATAAAATATTAAGAAGTGAGCAATAAATCAGATCAATACAAACATGTAGTATGTAAGCATATTCACACACACATATATACACAATACAAAAAAATGAAAAATACTGATTTATTTGTTAAAAATAAATCATGTTAAAAACAACAATTTTCTACATATTTAGAAGAATGAAAATCGATGCTTCCAATTTTTTATTTTGATCAGTCTTTTCCAAGTTTCAATAGAAACCATGTCATTCACAAGAATATGAAAAATAATCAATTTACTGAATCAAGTCTATCCGTAACATACTGTAGATGTAAATTGTGACAATTACAAACCATTTATAAAAACATTTTATCCTCCTGTCAAATTCACATGTCCATTTTCCGCATTTTAATAGTATGTTTTTCCAAAATTGCACAATTAAAAAAGCGCATAGCCATGATGTTTAATTACTTTCAAAACAGTCTGAATGCAGGAATAATAAATACCAAAGATGGAAATGCACCATTTATTAAATCCAATCCTCTTTATGTTCACACAAATTAGCCTTTAACATTATGTAATATTATTTGTGACAGAACTCGTTGAGGTGCAAGTCTGGTTTTCAATAAATGTGAAACCATTCTTTTAATAAATGTCCTTCTTGCCAAAATTTTTTTTAAATCCACTAACACATCACAGGTAGCCTGAATCTTTCCTGTTAGCAACAGGCATTTACCAGATGCATTATGAGAATATAATTTACCGATTCCATAAAAATGGAATGATCTTCTCCAGAAATATATCCATGCTAGTACGTTTACTAAACTGACAATAACAAGTCAATCAAATTACCACCCTCAGACATAAAAACAGTTTCTTGAAATAACAATACTGATGAATAAGCTTTCTATCCTTAAAATTGCCTATAAGGAAAAAAGACTTTGTTTTATTATAATCATAATATAGAGTGACAGTATGCTTTTCTTAGATGCTGCATTGTAAATGTCTTTGTACAGAATTCTGGGGTAGGACAAAATAAGAAAGATACAATAATAAGATATGAATAAATCTATCAATGCAACACATTACACACAATTTACAATAACACTATATAGTTCTTCAGTCAGTAAACAAATGCAAGCAACGCATATACTGTAATATGAAAAGAGATTTATATTTAAGACAGTATCTTTGCCAACAGTTAATTATTTTTAATTATACACATGACAATATGTTAAGTACAGTTTAAGCTCCAATTCAGAACTAGACCATACTTAATAAGAACTTCTGAACAACAGAGTTAATATTTTGACATTCTTTCACAACATCTGCCTGTATAAAATAATGTCTAATTGTAAAATTTAGTCAATCATTTCAAACTTTCTATAAACTTCCAAAGACAGAGTAAAAACTGCATCATTCACTTTTTATAGCTCTTCCTCCAATATCTATTTCCTTTATTACTGTCTTAAGACAAACAGCATGTGTTATTCAGAAGGCTATCATCTGCAAAGATATTCAGATCAGGGACACTTGTCACTCAAAGCACACACTTAAATTCTAAACATATATTTAATTAAAAAATAATAATAATACAACATCTATAAAGTCTTAGCTTTGCCTTAATCGATTAACAGCAGATAACAAATTAGTTCATATATTCAATTAATGGCTCAAAAATCCTTTTGATAACAATATAAAGAAACAACTTAAATCAAAGCCTTCAGCCCCATGTCATATTTTACATTAATACTATATTATGTTCGCTATAACTTAGCCTCTAATGGTTTAAAAAAAAAGATTACTTTACAGCATTTGTCTACAGTAAATGAGCCAGAATGTAACAACATAATGCAGAAGTGAAACAGCACAGTTCACTAAAACTATTTTCAGCATTGTCTTATCTATGCGTTTCTCAGTAAATGCCTGCTGAGTTTCATTGTCCTTACAGTGTAAAGTATGCTGCTGATCCACACACAGCAGTTTCCAACTTAATGCTAGACAAGACAGCTGCAAAAGCAAAGCTTAATGCAGCAGAAACACCTCAGTATGGATACATGAGCAAAATGACAAAAGATCAACTGTCTGCAAAAAACAAAGCCTAAAACTAAACTCAATCCTAACAAAAATAAAACAATGCATTTCTCATTTAAAAGACACACATTCAAACCAAGGAGCTTAGTTACTTTACATGGAAGGTAAGAAGTCACCTTTAATTAATGGATCATGACAAAGTGGGATTGTAATGACATAATCAAATGGGGGGGTCTAAATAAAGCTATACATAAAAGTTATATGGACAGTAAAATATGGTGGAGGTAATATTCTGACAAAATGAAAATCACAATCTACCTTAACTAAAAAAAGTTAATTTCTCTGGTAGTAGTACATCCCCCATTAGTCTTAAAAAAAATCTGCTCTCAAATTGTTATTTTGCTTTTACAGACTATATTCAAATCAACAGCAATTCAAACATTTCAAAAATTACTCTCTACTACATTATACAGGATGATAGTGGCTTAGTTATTTAAAAATGTTTAAAATTTGCTTAAAATGACTAAAGTCTCATCTCAATAACTAAAGAACACTTAAATCAGGAACAGAAAACAGGAAGATGCAGTTAAAGCATTTAATTTATATAGCAAATGTTTTGCCACATCCAGCTATGACTAAGACCACATTTAAACATGGCATATCTGTATAATTGAAGGGATTCATTTTAAAGTATCTATCTACTAAATTTTGCTAGTGCAGTATTTAAATGGCAAAAGTCAAGTAATGTAATAGTGACTGGTTAAGCATATAGCAGTAACAATGGCCACCCTGTGGCACTACAATCCAAGCATGCACTTTGAAGGTCATAGGGCTAGCATATTTTTTTTTAATACTTTCAAATCTTCACTGAGCAAAATTACAAAAAACATGACACATCTGAAAACAAATTTGTTCCTTTACATTTAAAGACATCACCTTAAAAGGATGTCTTTGGATCTCCACAACATATTGTCACTCTGAACAGCTCTTGCTATATTGTAATTAATGGTTTGTGTGTCACTTGAAAGAAGAAATAAGAAACTAAGAGGAAACATGGGCTGCTTGTGAAGTCTATGTTACTATCCTGCTTATCTGATTCCTAATTAACAATGTCAATGAGTTTTATATCAAGTCAAGATCATTTATAGAAAATAAAGTATTTCTGTTAGCATTTTTAATAATTGTGTTCTTTGGAATAACTGAAATTAGTAACACAGTATTAGGAAAGTTATCTTGAAAACATCTACTGCTTGGACTGCTTAAATAGCTACTGCAAAAATCAAACAAGGATTATTTTTTGACACAAGTAAAAAAAAAAAAAAAAAAGGGGGTTCTACTGAAGGAGTACAGCACAGCAAACCCAATGCAAAAGAAAATATGCAACAAAAAGCACTCATTTTAGAAATTTGTTTCACCAAAAGACCAAAATCATATTAAGCAATCAAAGACTTGTCTGAGCATACTTAAATTAGTCATATTTAGGCACTGTAGTGGGTAAAGCATTAAACTCTAAACCACAAAGGTGTTGGATCAGTTCACATCTCTGACACAGTGTTACAGTGAGCAAGACATTTAACCTGTCTGTGCTCCAATCGTCATAAATACAGCATGTGTAAACAACTGTAATGGATACTGACCTTGAAAGTAGCCTTACATAAATGAGTCACCCAAATACATAGATAGATAGATAGATAGATAGATAGATAGATAGATAGATAGATAGATAGATAGATATGTAAATGCTACGTAAAATTAGTGTTGTCAAAAAAGACACTGGTATATTATTGTAATTTATATATCTTGGAAAAAAATGCAAACATCCCCTTAGTGAAGTCAACCTAAGTCAAATTTTGCTTCCGTTTAAACTTAACAGGAGAAGTCTGATGACTGCAACTTTGACTCTAAAAATGTTTAGCTAACAATGGCAGGAAAAACGGACAGATTCACAGACAGGAAAAAAACACTTTCTTATCTGTTTTGTTTAAAGTACTACGCACATAACAGCTGGTAGAGTACATCCTTTCTATTTTTAGAATTCAGTTACATACACTAAGTGTCACTTGTCAAGTGTAAAAGAAGATTATCCAGTTGCACCAAGTAACAGCAAAAATTACTGATTATGTCAAATAGACAAGAATGGTGACAAAGGTTACTAAAATAAGCGCGCTTGCTACAGAGCCGATGAGAGAATTGAAGAGCTTTTGCTACGCTAAACTTGCTTTCTGATGACATGACTTTTCCTACTTAGCAAAGGAATTCAGTCGATAAGTGCAATAATGTATTCAATCAGCCATAATTCGGGCGACAGCTTTGTTCAGTATTTCAATAACTTGCTTAGAGTCGCTCTGATAATCAAAGTCACTTCTAAACAAGATTACCGGAGATCCGTTAATAGCCCAGTAATCCCATTGCTCCCCCGTGTATTTGTTTAAACGAAAGAGACGGAGCCACCTAGTGCCGAAAGAGAGGCATCTGCAGACAATTTACCATTTTTACGCAACAAAAAATTCCAGAAAGTTTTGGCCCGCTTAGATCCACACCCATTGATTACATGCACACAAAACGCAGATAATAAACGGTCGACAATCTGAAGATGGATTTTATATTCCGGTTTAGCTTTATTCCACACTGCCCGTAGTTTGTGATATTGGTTAATGCTGTGAAAAACAGTTTAAACGTGTAATTTGCGTTCGGTATTGGAATGGCTGATATCAGAACATAAGCAGCATTCATCGTTTGATAAAATTTGCTAACTTCAGAAATTGACTGGAGCTTTATTTAAGTTAAACGTTGGTATACAGTAAAATAAACTTTTTTTAGTTGAGCCTACTTTTTCCTTTTTTCTATCCGCTAGCGGAATCCCATCACTAGAAATCCCCACTCTTGTCCATGTATTTCAAGATAACGGGCAAATGCAGAATATATTTTGCTGAAAAGTAAAGTTTTCAGACAATGGCGTTGTTCTTTTGCAGATACATTTCATCCTGAATCTTTGTTTAACAATTGAGTAAGGAAACTTTCCATTGACGATCATGCATGACTTACAGGGGAGAAAACAACTGTCATTCCTACTTTATGATCCTTAACTAAAAATATATCGCTGTACCATTTGTGGTTTAACAAGTCCTCACTTTGCAAATCCGCATCTAACGTTTCTCTCTCTCTCTCTTTCTGTCTACTAAATACCAACGGGTTTGAAGTTCTGGGTAGCAAACAATCCACCAAGTAGGTTAAACTAATCTAACACACTTCATTGGACTGGTGCAGCGCTACTGTATACTCTACGCAGTGGGACCTGTCCTGCTGTGGGAAAGAAACATTTAGGCACTGGCAGACAAAAATTGGGCGTACTAGAGCATCGTGAAACTGATACCTATACGTACTTGCCTACCTCGTGCCTGTCGAGTATTTCTTATTGTGTCAGTCAAGCTGTTTTGCATTAAACTGTTTTAATTGATAATCTAGCAGAACAAGAGCCCCGAAGAGGAACCGCCTGTGCGCTGCGATGATTTAGATCTAGTTCTATGCAGCCTATTTCCTCTGCCATGCAATGTGTATTTTGCAGTACTGGAAATGAAAAAAAAATCCCTTATATTGCGACCTATGCATTTGGGTCTCGCCCAGAATGGCGAAAAGACACTCGCTAGCAGAATATACTATCATCGCTAATTCTGCGAACTAACAACATCCCCCAAAGCATTTTCTCGCTCTCCTCGCAGTTAACCAAAGCATCCGTGTACATATGTTCATGTTTGAATGTTGCTTTTACCTTCATCCAACAGTCTTTCCAGGTGGTTGAAAATCCCACAGAAGTTAGGCAGGCTGCTCATCAATTTCTTATCGTTCATAAGCTGCATAAGGTAGTCAGGGGTTGGCTTCGGTTTTTCCTTCGTTTCCATTTCCCCAACCATATTCCAAAAGGAGAAAAAACACACACAGCCCCGAAGATAGGAAAAACAAATCGCTGTATATAAAATGCACAAAATAATAAATACTGAATGTTTTTTTTAAAAGTTTGAAGAGAAGGCCAGGGACAGAAAGCAAGCGACGTGATTTCACACTCCCCCCTTTCTCTCTCTGCGTCTCTTCCTCTCCCGTCTCCTCCAGTGCACCGCCGCTGCCTCCCCAGCGATCCAGTCCTTTTCAGGCTCCTCGCCGCCCAAGTCCCAGTATGATCGAATTCCTTCCTTCTACGTTCAACTTGATGTAAGTTGGATACAAAATTAAATAAACCCACTGAGTAAGAAAAGGAGGGAGGTAGTTTCTTCTTGGAGTGAACTGTTGTATCCACTAGTTACTCTCTCAACAATGCGCACCTTTATCCTTTTCTCTTTCCGTAACTGTCAGGTTGTCTGTATGTGCGCGCGTGCACAGAGACGTCTCTAAGTGCAAGTAAGGCGGCTTGAGATTCCCTTTTTCGAGGGTGCTATGTGTCGTCCGTCAGGTCCCTGTGTGTGGAGCACTCTTGTAGCCGGCAGCCCCGCGCTCCACTCCTGTCGCTAGCTCTCGCAGTGTAAACTCTGAGCGTTTCAGTGAAGCCGCCGTCTCGCTCTCGCCTCGACTGGTTGTCGCTGCCGTGCCTGAGCTCGCGGCGCCGTCACGTGACAGCTCGACCCTCTCTCTCACGCGCGCTCTGGCAGCTCCAACCCACAGCAGGCGCGCTCCCAAATACGAGGCAGAGAGAAGAGTAGAAGAGAAGAGAACGGGGGACCGTGTTTTACGGTGCGCGCTTTTTCCCTGATGGGAGGATCGTGAAGCGATTAAAAGCGCCGCTGAAAAGTGCTGCCGTAGAAATGTATGAATTTCCAACTCGAGCAGCCTCATATGTCGCTACAATCTGATCTTCGCATTCCCGAGATCGATCACCACTGAATAAGTGTATCTTTTCCATGTTGCCGCTGGCTCGAACAGCTTCCCCACCCCGCTTCAATATCATTCTGCAGTTTTGATGGATTACAATTGCGCTGTTAGAAGGACAAGTGTAAAAGTCATTGCTACTCAGAAGTGTACATCACAGCAGAACCCGTTCTACGCCAACAAATACGCAGTAATGTATATGATTATGAAGTAAATATTGCGGTAATCTGGCAAAAGTGAACATCAATTAGACGTTCTCTAGTATGCAACCATATATCTTATGAACAATTTAATATCAGGTCCGCTCGGATCCAGAGCATATCCCCGAACTACCAAGCGAAGGACAAGAACAAGCCCTGTACGGGGCGCCAGTTCATCACTGGGCACAAACGATCGCACATTTCGCCTCATTCACATCGGGACAGAGAAGAAAACACCGCAGATTTAGTGCAGATTTCGCACATACATGTAGTTGTATTTTATTTAAAAACAGAATAAGAATAGTGCACCGTTAAATCCGAAAACAGATGCATATTGCTTAATTAACTACAGCTTCATATCAGTACATTAAATGCCTTGCAAGGAGATGTATTTTTTCCAAACGCAGGAGATTTTGAATTTTTCCACTGAGGTATAACTTGTGAGTAGACCCCGAAAAGGCAACTCTGTAGACATGCAAGTTTACTTTTAAACATTGTGTGATAAAAGTGCAGTGAATATCAAGTGTGCACACCGTTATTGACATTAGGTTTAAAAAGATGTAAAGATCACAAGACAAATCATGTGAGAAGCACCCTTTTTAATTATTAATAAGATGTTATAGCAAGCGACCAAATAAATGGATATACAGGTATTTTTATATTAAAAAACATCATTTTTAAAGCTTTCAATGCATTAGTTTCATTAATGTGCACTTTGTATAATGGTTGCTGCAAACGTATTCCAGTTTAACCAATTACATTCTAAAGATAGACAGATAGATAGATAGATAGATAGATAGATAGATAGATAGATAGATAGATAGATAGATAGATAGATAGATAGAAGGGCAGGGAGCACTGGTTCTCCCATGTGCATATTGCCCTAGAAGTGAAACCACTAAAGGGAACCTCAAAAGGCAACCTTACTCTCAGCTTAAGAAAAAATAGAAATCGTTATTACTAAGCTGACACCTTTATCCAAGGCTACTTACGGTCTTACAATATTTGAGATACACAACCTTACGTTTTGAAGTCCAAAGCCTTAACCACTACACCACACTGCCTGCCAGAAATAATGAGAGAGGCTGTTTCACTCTTCAACTGTAGTGAACATTTGTGTCAAGGTCACACAGAACAAAAGTAGAAAAAGTAATATGGGGAGAGCAAGAGAGAGGAAAGTTGCACTGGTACTAGGGATTCAAACCCACAATCCATTTCAGGAAAAGGGACACCACTGGAGGGTGCTATGTCCTGTTCATGTACTGCTGACCCCAGTAGGGCAACATGCAGGGGCAGCAAACTGAAGAGAATGGGTTGCACACTGAAAAGAGTCTGGGAGGACAGTTGACTCACTTTATAGATGATTTAAATAAAGAAAGGATGACTAAAACAGAAAGAGACCATTAAGAACTGGCATGAGGACAAGTACCTACTACCTGGTGGTGGGCAGCACCTGATTCAACCTCAGGAAAATTATAACTCAGTGGTTGTGTTATTATTAAGATCTAAAACAAAATGGCAGTGGCCAAGTTATAACCCTCCTCCCTATTAGCTGGCAGTGCAAGGTCTTCACATTGATGTAGGTAGCACCTGTTCTTTTATGGGAAGCAGCACAAAGTAGCCCGTAAGAACTAATGAAATGTCTAATGCAAGGGCAACAGAAGCCATTAATGAACATTCAATCCTGACGTTGTCATAGCAAAAGATGGGTTTCCACAGACATTGGAAGTGATTTGAGGGCTCAGCCATAAGTGACCAGGAAGGGCTCTTGAAATTTCAGCACTGCAGAGTATGTTGGGGCAAGATCTCACTAACAAGTGGAAAGATCCAGAGTCATGTGGTTAGACAGAAAAAGAGAGAGGAAGAATTAGAATGGAAGTACTTTTTGGTACTATTAAGAGTTGCAGACAGAATTAATTCTCTGTGATCAGTTATTGATAAGGAAGTGGGAAAATGTTACATTTTTTTAACTTCAAAATAAATTTAAGACTGAATGGTTTGAGAACACATTTAGCCAAAGAATAAAGTGACTCTGAGCACCACCAGTCAGCTCTTAAATTTAATATCTCTCCCAAAGGATGGCACCTGCTGGAGCACACTGCCACTTATCACTGTATAACCTGTCTGAAAACTATTTCAGGTACAGTAGTGCAATTATTCTCAATTTTTCATGAACAAAAATTGACCCAACCCCAAAGATTGTTCAAGATTGCAGTGATGTTTTAGTTATTTATTCTATGACGGAATGCTATGTTTTGCTAAAATTTATGTTTGTAAAATTATACTGCTTAAATAGGGCATATCATGATGCAGTGGTTAGTACTGTTCCCTCCACAGTTTACCTCTTCACCTGGCCAGTATCTCTGATGAGTTTTTCATGTTGTCTCCTTATTTGTGTGAATGCTCATCAGCTAGTCTGGAAAATCAGCTAATCAGGTTATTGGTGGCTCTGATTGGGGTTAGTGTAAACGTGTCCTGTCATGGACTGGCATCTTGTCCAGGTATGAAAGTTGCTCAGCTCTTGGCTTTCCATGACAGTGTAATTGTGAATGACTGAAAGGATAATATATTGTTTAAATAGATTTGCACTAGGTTATCTCCTAATCCTGGGTTTAATTCACTTGCATGTTTTTTTTTTTCTCTAGCCATTCAGAAGTCGTCCTAAATTCCAAAAATGAGCATGTTTGCTTAATTGGTAACTCTAAATTTACTAAGCAAGACTGACTTTTTATGTACCTTAAAATGGCCTGTTTTCCATCCAATGTTTTTTTCTGTCTGGTACTCGGACTCAGTTAGTCTCTGGTTCTCCATACCAGCTGAATTAGAAAAGTGATTTCAGAAAATAGGTAGTTGTTTCCTCAATTAACATCTGCATGTGTATTCAGAAGTTAAAGAATCTGACTTTTAATTTTCTAAATAAACATTACTAAAATCCATATGCTGGATGTGTTTTGTGCCAAGACTACTTTCACTTCAAAATCATCAGATATGTTCCTATTAGCTATGTTTGTCTAGGCTCCCCATACTGTATAAATGTGACTCACCAAATCATTTCAATTGATTATTTCTTTTGTTCACTGATTTGTCAGCCACAAGCAATAACAGCAAATGATGAAATAAATGATGCCATAACTTGAAATCAGGAGTCATGGCAGCACAACAGTTGGCACTGCTGCTTTACAGCCCTGCCGTCTTGGGTTGATATCCCATGTCCATTCATAGTCCATGAATTTTTTTTTTTTTATATTCTCCCCATGTCTATGTAGACCTTTCTCTGTTTTTGTCTCTGACATTCACAACAAGGTATAAGGTTTGCCAAACTGTTAATTTCAAATTGGTCTTGTGTGGATGTATGTGAGTGGACCCCGTTAACATCAAATGTTAGACTTGCATTCAGTGTTGCTGGTGTAGGCGCTGGCCTTCTGAAAACCTGAACAGTTTTTAACATAACCTAACATTCTCAGAACTGCTAAATACAATTCAGGTTTGGTTAATCCAACTCTTAGTTTCGAGAACTGAAGCCTATCCCAGCATAAGTAAATTCAAGGCAGCAAACAGCCCTGAATGGGATAGTAGTTCATCGCATGAAATAAATCATATTCACATTAAAATATTTTCTTTCTGGTAACTACTATCATCCCCCTTTACAACAGTAAAACATTAATTTTATTTACTAAAATGTATAAAAAGGATATATTGACTAATCTAGTAGTAGACCAAGTAGTTCACCATTTATATAATTATATAATTAAAGAAAACCCCTTAATTTTTCCTGCTCGTTGGGATGCCTATGTGATGGAGAGCAGTGAAGCTTATTATCTATATTTTATAAATGAATTAGGTGCTCTAATTCTGTGTTCATCCTTTCTAAGGTTTGTTTTGGACCCAGGGTATAGCCACAAACACAGACACTTGCTAAATCATCCTCATCCAGGTTAAATATTTGCAAAGAAGCATTTCTCCTGTATAATAAGGCTGTTGCTGACTTACTTAAAAAACAATTCACTACCCAGGACAACGATAGGATGAAGAATCTTAAATATGGTACCAATACAAGTGGCTTTTATGTTAAAGTGAAGAAAATAAGTGAGGCAAGCAGCAAAAAAAATCAAAAGTAAACAAATAAGAAAATGTATTCATGATGTAACATTCAGGTGTGTTCAGGGACTTAGTTAAGGGTTTGGGGCATTTTAAATTTTTGTTTAATTACCTCATCGAAGAGACAGATATCACATTTTTGTTTATTAAATATTTTTTAACTATGAATCATATTCACAAACTCCATTTAGTTACAAATGGAGTCCAGATAAGATTGTGTTAACTGAAATATCTTTCATAGACACCATAGTCCAACTCAAGTGAAGTAAAAGTTAATTTGTTTTATACTTGTTGCCACTAATGGGGCATCTTGGAACCCCCCAAACCTCAGACACAACTATGCAGGCAAAAGTCCTCGGTTCAAACAAGAATTTGTTATTACACATACTAACTTTTCACTGGCTCTTTTTCCACAATTTGATCACAGTCATAATTCCAATTCTTATACTTTTTCTCCTCCTCCATTCCAGGGAGGTCTTCTACCAGCAGTGCCATCTGGTGGCATCCAAGGACCTCATTAAGGTTTCCCTCCCAAACTATAAGTTCCATGCAACACTGTGGGTATTCAAACTTGAAGCACACCAGAGGAGCACTGCCATGTATCACACTAGGGGATGGACTGTTCCTAGTAAGCAACATCCCTCAATCAATTATCATTTGCCCCCAAATGAGAAAACAAACAGGAGCATTTTAATCTGGGGGTTGCATTCATCCCTGTATACATTGCCCATCCATAATAGACTCCCAGCTGGGTCAGACTCTATGGGATGCCAGTCTATCAACTACATTTTTCACACAGTTTTGTTAATTGTTGGTTGTGGAAGGCCAACTGTACTCCATATTTCTTAAATAAAAACATATTTGAAAGAACTACCTGATGAAGAAATAAAATCCAAAAAAAGTAAAATTGTAGGCTGTAATGGACCATTATGTATAGCAGATCAATGTTCTGCTTATCTAGCAAATTATAGTGTTAGTGAAATACTGAATTATTATAATCTACAGATAATGCAGCTTTGAGGTTTCAGTGTAACACAGATGCTGAGTACATATTTATTTACTGTATGCATATCAACTTACAAAGCCACACTTAGAGAGCTCCTTTCCTCATCAACTCATTTCTAGAGTTAAGTGAGTGTTTTTCTTTCCTTTCTTGCATTTCTTATTTTTGCATTTACCAAGATCATTTAACTAACCTGGTATGATTTCAAGTAGCAGGAGAACAGATAAAGTATTGCAGAGGTTCGAGCAAGCTGCTAATGTTACAATATGTTTTCTCTCATTCACAACTTAGCCAACATTTCAATAACTTCCAGTGGGGATCACTTTTTTTGTTAGGCACAGATATCAGATACTTATAAGTGGAAAATATACAAGTTAAAATAACTTCTTTCAAGGTAAATTTGAAATAGTAACTTAATTAGTAATTGAGGTCACAACGAAATGTTTCTGTTGTTTTAGACAGATGATTTTGAAAATGTGCCAATTCTTTTTAAAAAGGACTTTTCAGATTTCAAAAATTTACACAATGTGCTGTATTTGAAAAATATCAACACAAATTGAATTATCCCAACAAATTTCATAGAAGAATATGCATACCAAATTTCAACATAAAATTGGTCCATAGCGAGGGACAAACAGACAAAAAGACAACAGTAGGTGCTTTACTGCCCTCAGATCTAACATCCTGTGTTGGACTCTTGCTTTTAGTTGCTGTCTATAGGTTCCTAAATAAATATATATGTAGGGCTACATAAATAAATGTTGTTGCTATTCATGTTGCAAAAGATATGTATTTTAGGTGAATGTATTATCCTAAATTGATGCTGCATGGCAGTGTAATATCTTGTGGCCAATGTTTCAGGTGTTAGCCTGGCTCCCTTTGACATTAACCTGGATAGCATCAGAGAAAAGTTAAAAGAAAATAGAAATCTTTGCTCTCTCTGTAGTCGACCAAGGTCTAATAGGGCTTTACCAGACAGTGTAACCTGTCTTTGAATCAGCTGGCTAACCTTCCAAACACTGCTAGGGTGTTTGCTTTTCCTATTAAAAACAGACACATTACTTTAATTCATTTGCATCTAATATACAAAAAGTACATTTTAAAACAAGTAAACAAAATGCATAAATGTGTTCCTCTAGACTTATCTGTTGTGCCAATTGAAACTTCATGCAGGTTTTCCACTTCTTTTTTCTTTTTACTTCTTGGTCAGCTTATCATGCCACTAATGAAGTTATTTCAATCTCAGCCAACAAAGTTGTATGAATGCAAGTCCATGAATTGGTTTTCCCAGTTCCAGTAAGAAGCAAATTAGGTTTTCAAGGGTGTTACTCTTTAAAGGGAACAGCTATTATTCAGTCGCTTGATTCAAAACAATGACATCAGAGCATCATTGTTGATAAATAGAACCTGTTTGGCACTGCATTTTATTTGAAGTCTATTTCTCCCAGGATTTGCATTGTATAATAACATAAAGACAATTTTCAAAATCTTTCTTTTGCTCAAATTTGGTTTAGCATCTCTTAAATGTATTTCTCATGATAATGCTCAGCTTGAGACTCATATTTTAGACAAACTGGTAAAGCTACAGTTCTGCTATAGATCAGAAACATCTTTTTTCTCACAGTTTCCATCTCTTTTTCATGCTTGTCCCAAAGTGGTTCATTACAGGCAACAAGGGAAATACATCATTTAGAGAAAAAACAAGTAAATAAAAGCCTTCCCTTATTAATTAAAAGTAATGTGCTGCTTTAAGCACAGAAAGAGAGGAAAGGACCTCTGTGCTTTTCACATGCCCAGCATACCTTGTGATTGGCATGAACTGTAGGTTAAACTCTAGACAAACAATGGACACTTTTCTTATGTTAACATAGAGAAGTCTAGATCAATTTTTCAGTCCTGGTTGTGAGAAACACACGCTATTTCTTATTAAAATATAAGAAGTTTAACAATTTGGAGGAGACAATTTTTGATAGTAAGCTAATCTAGTTTGTTAATAGGTAAGTTATTTCAATATCAACATGTTTTAGAATGCACCAGAATCTTCAGCTATGTGACTTGGTAATCTGTTCTTGATTCCTGTAACCCATCATTTTCACCAGTGTCGATTAGTATGTTAGTTACTGTTTAAATGAAAGAAGTATGCTGGATCTCAATGCTAAAGTCTTTAAGAATTTTGAAGAGCCGAATTAGGCCACCAATTTTGCTCCTTTATCTTATCACAGGCCTTTAGTCCATCAGCAACAGCAGCAGCAGCAGCATCAAGGACTCAGCAATAGCATGACACCCATCAAGGTTAATTGTTTACCCTTAGATGTATGAGATGTCCAATGCTTGAGCCACAGATCTTGGGATACTGGGGACAGGAATTTTCATTTGGGATTATTTTCTGAAAAAAATAACCTCAACTATTCTGGTTTGGATAATTGTACAGGTATAACTATCTCTTTATTAAATTTTTAAGCACAATTCTAGAAAACATGTTTTTTTGATCTAATTATAGCACAGAAACTGCTTTGGTCAGGAGTAGCTTATCACTCGTTGTCCTCTTAGTCTTAAACTGATGTCATATTACATTACTTTTCGTCATTTAGTATGCCAGATTTGTCGATTGCAGTCATTGATGTCATTGCTGCACCATGTCATATTACTTGACTGAAAATCACAGCTCATATTAGATGGACTTAGGGTTACATACATAATCATACTCACTTCTTTTCCTGATAGCCAATTGCATGCTGCCTGACAGAGCAGACACTGTATAGAGTTAAAAGCTGTAGCATTATCTGACCTTTGTTTCTTTTTTTTTCATTCTGTTATAGTATGCAACATACTGTATGTGACATCAAGTTGAACTTCTCTTCTATTTGAGAGTTCCAAAGCCTCTGTGCTGCCTGATGGAGCTGGCACTGTACCGTAGATATGTAATAATAGCTGTGGTGC
Organism: Polypterus senegalus; assembly: GCF_016835505.1. Taxonomy (NCBI): domain Eukaryota; kingdom Metazoa; phylum Chordata; class Cladistia; order Polypteriformes; family Polypteridae; genus Polypterus; species Polypterus senegalus. The sequence goes on along the minus strand of NC_053169.1, from coordinate 35,511,160 downwards.
ATTCGGTTTCAGTCTATTCCCTTTTTCTTTTTTTCCATTCTGTTTTAGTACATAAAGCATTAGGCTTTTCGTTTATTTGTGAGGTTGAAAACATGCATGTTTCTGGTTGATACATTCTATGCATTGTACAGTTGGCTGAACGCTCATTGGTTCTTGACACTTGCTTGCAAAGAGCCTGTCCCTCCAACCTTAAGAGAACATCCAGTTGCAAACTCCGTTGTTGTTGGTCTCAGTTGTTAGGTATGTCACATTAGATTACTGCCCTGCAGTGGGCTGACGTCCTGCCCAGGGTTTGTTTCCTGCCTTGTGACCTGTGTTGGCTGGGATTGGCTCCAGCAGACCCCCGTGACCCTGTAGATAGGATATAGCAGGTTGGATAATGGATGGATGGATGGACATTAGATTACCGGCTTCATGGGATCATACCACCAACTGCCTTCAACTGGCTAAGATTATGTAAATGAAGGCTAAGATTGAAAATAGCTGTAAAAGTTGTCTAATGTGAAGTGATCTTTTGACACCATAGATCATACCATTTTCACTACTTACCCTTAACATGAGGTTGACTTTTCTGGTACAGCTTTAAACTGGATTTATTTGTAGGCCTTTTATTATTCTCATTTGACAGTCTCCCATTAAGACAGATAATTTCAAAAGTAAATTACTATAACTATGCAAATGAATGACACACATCTATATCTTATGAAAGCATCATTTCACCCCAATTTTTTTTTTTTAACTGATTTTACTGATTTACTATGCAGCAGCAGTATGGAGAGAGAAATAAAATCAGGAGAAGCGTGTGGTGAAATAAACTAGTAAAGGTGAAAACTGGGAGAGCAATAATCGATAAACAGAGCCCAGAATATTAAACAATAACTGTAGATAATAGTCAAAAAATAGGAAAATTAAAACCAGGAATTTACACGTAAACAGAGCCAATCCATAAATCAAAGATCATGCCAAAGGAACAGAAAAAAGTTTATAGCTAAAATTCAAACTAAGAATTAAAAAAAAAGGATTTTTAAGTTTTATCCACAAACTTGGACAAAACTGTCATTATGACGTTTCTGATGCCAAACTATACCTACAACTCTGTGATGTCATGTATTACATACTCCATGTTGAGCACCTAGCAACAAAAGCAACAAACGGCATAAAATGGCAGCACCCATGAAAAAAGAAAATGTCACCACAGGCAATAGTACTTTGTTTTTACTGTAGAGAAAATACTTCATATCTAAAAATGAATGTAGCAACTATATATATTAATCTGTAAAACCCCCAAATCGATATCTGAAAAATTTTTTGAGGCCAAACAAATTTAAAAATGAAAGTAGATCATGACACTGTTGAGTGTCCTACTATTATTATAGAATGGATAAGCAGTAACTTGCTCAAATTAAACAAGGGAAAAACAAACTCTAAACACTGGTTGCATTAAAAAAGTAAGGCTCTTAGGGAAAAAAAAACCTTGATCATCTGGCCATGCCAGTCAAGCCAGAGGTAAAGAATATAAGTCTTGTTATGGACTTGGAACAAAATTTGAAATGACTTATTAACAATATCACAATTTTTTCTTTTCTCAGTTGTAAAGCAGGTTTGATGTTTTATATTGTTGCAAGATGCTGAAACAATAACAATTTGTTTTCACCTTTCTAGATTATTGCAAGGCAGTCTTATAAAGACCTGCAAAGAAAAAATATGATCCATTAGGAACTCTGCTATGCCTTTCTTTTTTTATTTTTGTAAGTGTAATTTTTCTTTTACTATTTGAAAAGCACTTTGAGCTACAGATTTGTATGAAAATGTTCTATAGAAATCCATTTTGTTGCTGTTACTGTATTTTTGTTGCCAATTTGGGTTCTCCTCTTAATCCTTCTGTTGCTTTCTTCAGTCCACCTTAACACAGAGAAAGTCGGTTTTGAGCTTGACTGCTGATTTGTGAAACATCCAGTATTCTGCGGCTGGGGTCTTCCTTCAGTCCATCGGCATTTGGTTGCTCTTTTCTCAACAGTTTCTAATGTAGCTTGTACCGCTCTTCAGGAGTTTGACTATAAACATGAGCAACCAAATGATCAGAAATTGCTGTTTTACCCACAGCAAGATTTAATAATAAAGAAAAACAGCTCAGGGTTCAGTGACCAATACTGTTTGTCATTATCCTATTCATCAATAATTTCAGACCAAAACCCAGTAATCAGTAATAAATACAAATAAGTGTATTAATAAGTGCTAATCAAAAACACACAGTTACTTTGCAAAATAAACCCAACAAACAACAAATACCTTCCCAAAATAAAAGTTTGACAAACTGGGTTGCGCAAAGAGATTATAATTATTAAGTCAATTCAACAGATATACTGTACACTTGAAAACAACAGTGTGAATGTAAAAGTCATAAAAGAGGATGACAGTAGCAGGATGATATCCCTAGCAAGCCACCACAAATATAAGAAAAAACATTCTGTCCTACCTGGAAATATTGTCCTCCAGGCAAATACAAAAGAAAAGACTCCTCTTCAGAAACATGTCTCTGTAAACATGTGCTAATCATCCAACTCCCATTTGTATTTATTACATTAAAAAGTTACTCCTTGTCTCCCCTACAATTGTCTGTCCTTCTTTCTTCCTTTTTACCTTTCTGGTAGAGTCCCCTTTTGGCAACAGTCCTTTCCACACTGTATCTTATCCTTAAAGGTGCAAATCTCTATTTATTACAATGAGAGGCAAATCCATACCAAATCCAGGGTACAAGGTGTAAATCTAAGGAATGCAAAACGGACAAAATGCTGATTGCACACGTGGCATTCGCTACAAGCTACGTCTTTTTTTGCAGAGTGGAGGCAGTAACTGTAGTCAGTAAAATACAGGTAAGGAAGTATAATTAGTGCATTTTGAATTCTGAGTTTATCTTTTTTATATTGAACATTTTGATAATATTATATTTTAATATTAGCCTTAATAATATTATATATTGGCCTTTTTATTGTGGCTATGCAATGACTCAGTATGACAGTAAGTGTTAAAAAAAAAAAAATCTTTTTCAAACATTGTTTCCTGTAGGTCAACATCATCCATCTTGAATCTAAAACTGCTGTTTATTTTACATGCTGTTAAAGGTTTGCAATTGTCTCATTGACTCATTATGTTACTGACTACAGGTACTTGTTTAAAACTTGTTCTACTTTTTCTACATATGTTTATCCTTCATGTAATGACAATATGCTCTATAAGACCAGAATTTATCCTGACTCCAGGTATATGTAAATATTTCCCAAATATCTGCTATTGCACGCAAATCCTGGACACAAAAACACATCTACACTGATTTTCTAGGTCAAGCTAAATTGGCAATAAAGTGCACGTGTTTCAAAGGTAAGTTATACTCTTTAAGAATGTAGACTCAGAAAGTTTGTGTTTGCAAGAAATTTGGGATGTGTCTGGAACATGACTAGGAGAACCAAAAACTAGGAAAAGCAAAACAGAAAATAGATAGATAGATAGATAGATAGATAGATAGATAGATAGATAGATAGATAGATAGATAGATAGATAGATAGATGTACTTTATTTGTTCCTAAGGGGAAATTAGACCTTTACTGAAGCTCAAGAGAGAGAAATACAAATATATACTGAAACTCCCAAAAAAGGGATGGACCAAAGAAGTGAAGTTGTAGCATTAAACATACCACACTCCCTTTATGCATTTTCGTGACACTTAAAGAGTTTACGTTCTTGCTACCTCTTTCATTACTACTAAACAGTTTTTGCTTAGAAATGACAGCAAGCCACATGTATTCAAGCAAAAGACAAAATAACCTAACCAATAGCTGCTAATTCAGGCCCATTCATAGCTGTATGAAGAAGCTACATTAATAACAGACTGTAATACCACTGCAGTACTATAACTTGCCCACTACTAAAAGATGAAGGTTTTCACCTTTGAAACACTCACATTTTACTGTCTCAGTGCCTCTTGAGCTTCACATAAAGTGTGGGCGTTAAGGACTTTACTGAAAGGAGCCTGGAATCAGTACATATTGATACACAGTGATATTAAGAATATGAGGGCAAAGTAAAATTTTTTTTTGTAAAACAAAACAAAGGGTCAGGAAAATGAGGAGTCACAGATTATAAGAGGAGTCAGAACATAAAACCAAAAACTCAAAGAATGAGCATCATGACTAGCTTTTATGGTAAGGTTAATTAATTAATAGTTAGATTTGTGTACAGGGAAACAATTAATCCCATGTGAATTTTAAAAGAAGTAAAACTGCAAAACTTACCAAATAGTTTAACACAAAAATAAATACAACACTTCACATAAAATACACAAAACTATTTATTTTTTGTACCTGCTTGGTCCAATTCTGTGTTGTGAGGAGAATAAGCAGGAGTCTAATCTGTCAGCAACGAAAACAAACCTGGAACTAACCCTGGATAGGGCGAACACACCTTTGCTTATATACACACTCGCCACATAGGGTTCATTCACAATTACACATTAACATACACACATAAGATGCGCAAATTCTTTTTAGACATGAAATTTTCAGGAATGGGTTGGGGCTCTAAACCACAGCCATTCTCTTCATTTGGCTTTTGCCCCAGGGCCCCTCCTACAGGGTATGTTTTTGTAAGACAGATTATGTTAGATTTTTGGTTTATTGTTTCTTATTCTAATTTAAAGCTTTAGGCACCCTGTGTTTATCTTTATTTAGTGTTTTATATGGATATTTTTTGTATCCAATGTTGCATATGTCATGTTGTAAATTTTAGTACAGCTGAAAACAGATGCAATATCTGCCTTTTTAGTCTCAGTGGCTTTTCTAAATAATCTGCTCTCTCTAGCGGGTCTGCTGCTGGAAGCTCGCGCATGCAGGACGAAGCTACGTTAACTGACAGGCCATACTCTATGAGCCGTCAGATTGATAATGTCTCAACCTTAAAGAGCATGGCTTACTTGAGTGGGGGCATGGCTGAATTGTCCTCCATGGCAGTTATTGCATACTTTGTCTGAGCATGGAAGGTGATCCTCAGGTGTCCATGTGTGACAGGTTTTAAACAATTCCCACCTCTTTCTGATCCATGTTTGCATCATCAAAATAAAATAAGTTAGGTTGTTATGCTTACTGTAGGGGCATTTTTGAAAAAATTAAAACAGAATTATTCTTTTTTGTAAACTAAAAAACAAATAATGTTTTACATTCATGTTTCAGCCCAGCACACAAGGGTTCTTTTGATAACATTTGACTGGATTTGACTCCACCACCACATTCACTTGCACTCTTAGAATAGACAGTACACATATGGTGATGATGAATTGCCCAGGCATATTTCTTATTTTATTTTGAAAATAAAGTGATGGAAAATACATTACAAATACATTTATAGAACTATTCAGTCAGGAGTGAATAATTAAATTAAATTAGAAAAAAACTGTTTTGTGCAAGGACCATACCCTTCCTAATGACTATAAAAATAAGGCAGCATGATGGAAACAGCAGTGTACTAGTTTCTTGGGTGAACTAATTTCAGGTACTAATAAGTTTATATTGCAAGAAGTGATTTAAATAAGGACCTAGCTTTCAAATTACATTACAGGGTTGAATAAAGGCAATTAGCCTGAGCACTACGTTTGAATACTCTTAATCGAACAGTTGGATTGGGGTCTTGAACTTCAGCTAAAGAATAGCATTGTAGAATAGAGTAGACTGGGCAACAAGATGTGTTTTGATACTGCCAAACTAAATTAGCTTTTCTTTTTTTAATGAAGGATTTTTTTATAGATATTTATGGATGGCAGAGTCTTGAATTGCACACAAGAAAGATTTTTTAAGCATAGCCACAATAAAAGTTACAAGGTTATTTGGAGATGGAAGAAGCAAAGATCTGGAGTGAGGATAAAAGTAAGACCAGGCATGACTTCATATACCGAGAAATGTTCTATTGCGTCCATGTAAGTTGTTTTAACTGTTATATCTCAAAGCAATTTATGGGAAGTTCAGGTACTGTGATATTTTGGGTACTGCAGAGAACCTCTTATTTCAGACACAATTTTAATGCAGAGTGTATTTCATAAGGCTGAGTGGAAAAAGCAGGAAGGGCACTGGAAATTTTTGTGAATGTGCAATGGTGAAAAAGGGAGCACCGTACAATTAAAACTAAATGAGTGCTTCATGAAATGCGGATGGAATTTGTCCATGTCACTGTCCAGGAAAGTAAGTTACGTCATCCTGGCTGGCTCAGCAGTAGAAGTGATTCACTCTGCACCAATATCTTAATGATGAATCATTCTGATTACTGGTGACTTCAAAGATGGAATCAACTGTCTATTAGGTATTCTCCATTTCAGATTAATTCAGATTATTCAGATGACTTTAAATATAAACCTGTGGTACAATCGGAGCAAGTCTGACCTCATGTTATTGGCATCTACAAGCCTATTATTGACAGCAGCAGTTCTCTGTTTTCCAATCCAGACATTTTTATATGTGTTTGGAGGGTTTGTTGTTTTTATTTATTTATTTATTAATGAACTTCTATAAAATGTAAATGTCACTCTGGGGACAAATAAAGTACAATCTATTCTAATCTATTCTAAACTCAGAGACTGACATGTTTGATGCCTGCTTTTTATAATGGATGACATTTAATACATCATTTCTGGAGGTGCGCTCCGTAGCAATGGACCCTGTCATAATGATGTCAACTCAAAATAGTGGCACCTATAAAAAACAAAATGGCAACAGTAATAACACAATTATTTTCATTAATAACTGCATATAATGCTAATAGTAAAAAGTAAAAACAAAATATGCAATATTTCAGAAAACCCAAAATCAGACAGCTAGTAACACAAAAAAGAAGTTGAAACAAGTGTTTGGGATTTTTATTACAACACATTGAATCATACCACATTCATAAAGAGCAAACTATAAAAATAAAAGCAACCAGGTCACATGCATAAGATTGTTTCTCTTCTCCCATTAAGGGTAGACAAATGTCCCCTTATTTTACTTGTTCTATTTAGGAGCTGAACGTACAACTGCTGAAAGTGATATATTCTGTGCTCATTAGACGGTGGAACACACAAAGCAAATCCATGTAAACGTGAGGAAGACAAATTACAATGACTGAATCACAAATTAAAGCCAGGCTGCTGGAACTGCCAGTCATTTGTACTAGCCACTGCCACACTGTGTCACCTTTCTGTGCACTTTTAAGCTGAACATTTTATTTCTGTACTAGACTCATTTACTGTATAATAAGTGCGTCTTTGCTCCTTTACCTATTTTCACATAAAAAAGTGTCCCAAAGACTTTCAAGCATTTCTCCATTTTCTAGATTTTCCTTTGACCAACAGTTAAGTGTTTACCTCTTGAAATGTAAAATGGAGTCAGGCTTGTTTGGGCTTAAATTAATGCACTGATGGGAAAGTAGATGATTTAAGGACAAGGAAAAATACCAGAGTCAAGTAAACTAAGCAAAGATCTGGTTAACAAGTACCATGACATTGTTAAGTCTGCTTAATTCCCCTCAGGATACACATACAGTTAGGTCCATAAATATTTGGACAGAGACAACTTTTTTATAATTTTGGTTTTGTACATTACCACAATGAATTTTAAATGAAACAACTCAGATGCAGTTGAAGTGCAGACTTTCAGCTTTAATTTAGTGGGGTGAACAAAACGATTGCATAAAAATGTGAGGGAACTAAAGTATTTTTTTTTTTATCACAATCCCTTTATTTCAGGGGCTCAAAAGTAATTGGACAATTGACTCAAAGGCTATTTCATGGGCAGGTGTGTTCAAGTCCGTCCTTATGTCTTTATCAATTAAGCAGATAAAAGGCTTGGAGTTGATTTGAGGTGTGGTGCTTGCATGTGGAAGATTTTGCTGTGAACAGACAACATGCGGTCAAAGGAGCTCTCCATGCAGGTGAAAGAAGCCATCCTTAAGCTGTGAAAACAGAAAAAACCCATCCGAGAAATTGCTACAACATTACGAGTGGCAAAATCTACAGTTTGGTACATCCTGAGAAAGAAAGCAAGCACTGGTGAACTCAGCAACACAAAAAGACCTGGACGTTCACAGAAGACCACAGTAGTAGATGATCGCAGAATCATTTCCATGGTGAAGAGAAACCCCTTCACAACAGCCAAACAAGTGAACAACACTCTCCAGGGGGTAGGCATATCGATATCTACGTCTACCATAAAGAGAAGACTGCATGAAAGTAAATACAGAGGGTGCACTGCAAGGTGCAAGCCACTCATAAGCCTCAAGAATAGAAAGGCTGGATTGGACTTTGCTAAAGATTTTTACAGCATATTTTCAGGAAAATATTGTAACCATGTTAATCTGTCCTTAAAAATAGTGGCATCTAACTTGTGAGTAGCAGAGGTTATCAATAGAGCAGGAGACCAATTCTTCATGAGAAGAGTAATTAGCGATAAATAATCGTCAAATTTATTAGTTAAAAATCCTCTGTGACTTTGTTATATTTTCCTGATCTTAATAATTTTTTCTGATACTTTTTATTTTTTTCTCTCAGAGTTTTGGATTGCTCTAGTTTTAGTTTCACTTTCATTTTATTCATCCATGTTGCGTTTGGACTTGTAACTTTATTTTCCCACTATTATTTTCGTTGTATCATGTAACCATGCCATATATTCTTTGGGGCCACCATTTTCAGAGAATGTGGTTAACGTTGTTCTTTCCGAAGGTCAGCCACCAGGTATAGAACATCATGCAAGTTTGTGGGTAACTTCTAAAAAAATGCTGTTATGAGTTTTCTTTTAAATTTTTTTGGTTAAAAGATTCTGACTTGCTTGTTATAAGTTTGTTTCAAGTTATTGTTCCGAGTTTTGTCATGTGAGCATTTGACCTCCTGGTTTATGCTAATATTTTGATTACGATTTCATCTTGCTTACTCTTGTGACATGCTAATTATTTCTTTTCCACTTTGATAGAATAAGCTCAGTTTCACTAGCTGGTTCATAGTCAATTTAAGGAAATTCAAAATTAATTCAAACTTTCTTCCTCTCCCACAAATTTTAGATGCAGTCCTGCGGCAGAGCTAGTGCATCAACAAGTTGCCTAAAGGATGTCACATGTTAACGCTGACGTACTTCCACCCGGCAACAAACTAAAACAAGAAAGCTTTACGTTCACATTAATGTACTTGCTGATTAGAGGGAACAAAAATGCCATTCCCTAAATGCTTTTCATAAATAGTATTCATTCTTCAGTCATACAGCTCTAGGTCAAGCACAGAGAATGGTGTTTATATGGGGAAAATGATGTAATAGACCTCGCATTAAACAGGACTTCATCTGCTCCTTTGTTGAGTGATTCAGGACAGCAGGAACGCAACAAGCTATTTAATTGGGCTGGAGGGGCCATCCTGCCAAAGCACTGACTGAATTCCCCCTCATTTGACTGCAGGTCACATAAGATCTCTCTTCCCTTGAGACTATTTCTAACTACCATCCAGGCCTGCAGCCATGCTAGGGTCTGTGGATTGTTTCTGTGGCCAGGAGGTGACAGGGAGGTTATTCTACACCAGCTAATGTACAGTAGTACTTGGATACGTTTAATATGTGAGACAAATGTTAAATAATCAGGTCTCTGCACTGCATCTAAAGTCACTTCTGCTCTGAATTGCAGCTAAATCATTTTTTAAACCTGACCAACATCAGATACCTGTTTTCTGTGATTAAATGTATCTATTACTGCATTTGTTCATTGATAATAACTTTCATAATAAATTGAATAGTGGATTTCTGTACAGCCTCCTTTTTGTGCTTATGTTAATTTTTATTTTCTCTTGAGACACACCCTTGATAACTGTAGCAAGTCACAAAATTACGAAAACTATGCATGTTGATTTTGTTCAGATATCCTTGGCTTTTAAAGCAGTTCATTTTCTAACACTCAGCATCTGCTGCTGGGGCCGTGGGGGACTCTTTCTCTTGTCCAAGTAGCTTCCATGCCAGAAGAAAAATGTTTCCTTGAATGAGTAGAATAGCTTTGGAAAATAATTTTTCCTGAGTGCAAAAGCTTATGGTTATATTAAACAGAAGTTACATATGCTTGTTCAGGTTTATGCTAAGAATGGATAAAAAAGAATAGCACTGCAAAGTGAAATGAATGAAATGATGCAAAATGCTACTAAGCAATACTTCTTTATTAAAATGCACACCAAGGATAATGGTTGTCAGTCAGCCATGGTTTTGTCCTATTTTTCAAACAGCAATCGATAATCTAATTTTGTAATAAAAGGGTTTTATTCTTCTGTTGGGCTGAAATATCAATCATTCTTAACTCATAACTAAGTGACTTTTATTTCAAATGCAGTGGAAGATTTTTGTTTGTTTTTAATATCTACAAGGCTTGAAGGTTGTTGCCTTATGTAATTGATGAAATGCCGACAATTCATTATGGAAATGTAGCATTTGAACTGTTCAGATGATGGGTGTCGGCACATAGCCAGGTACCAAGAGGGTAGAAAATAAGGTGATGCCAGACTACAGCTATGTTTAACTATACTGATGCTTGCCTTGCTCGAAGAGAATGAGATGACCAAGAAGCCATCATGATCAGCCTCAGAATCAGCACCAATAAGTCAAAGATCATGAATATACATGCCATGGACCAAATGAGGATAGTAATAATTAGACCAAAGAGGCTTTAGGAAGTGCAGAGATTTACCTACTTGCGTAGTGTAATCACCAAAGATGGAGATGCAGAAGGAGATGTCAAGTGCCTCATTGACAATGTGACAGCAGTCTTCTGAAGGATGAACAAGATCTGGTTCTCGATATCCATCTGCTTGAAGATCAAGCTTCACCTGCTTACCTCTATTGTGATCCCTACAGCCATAGCCTATATCTCAGGAAAAGCTGGAAGGTATCAGCTAGTATTTTGTTTCAGCAGAGCTGCCTACGCCGAATTCAAAAGATCTGATACTAAGTCTGAGTCTAAATCTAAGTCTAAATATATACTGATGCTGGGCAGGTCTTTCTTTTGCTCTCAAAGACGGCCTCAATTCTTTTTGGATTTCACAAGATGATGGAAAAATTCCTTTTAGATTTGGGTCCATGTTGACATGATTGCTCCACACAATTCCTGCTGATTTGACAACTGCCCATTCATGCTCCAGATCACCCATTCTACCACATCCCATACTTGTTCCATTGACTTCAGGTCAGATGACTAGAAAGAGCACTGAAAAACACTGAACTTGTTGTTATGTTCATGAAACCATTTTGAAATGACTTTTGATTTGTGTCTTGGTGCACTATCATGCTTGAAGTAGCCATTAGAAAATGGGTAAATTGTGGACATGAAGGGATGCGCATGATCATCAACAATATTCAATACTCAAGTAGGCCATGACATTCAATTGACGAATGATCAAACATTAACAGGTCCTAAGTATACCAAGAAAACATTTCCCACACCACTACACCACCAACAACAACAATCTGGATTGTTGTCACCAGACAAGTTGGGCATATGCATTCATGCTAATGGCACCAAGCGCTGATTGTACCATTTGTGTGCCTTAGCAGAAATCAAGATTGAGCAGACAAGGCTTTGTTTTTCCAGTCATCATTTGTCCAGTTTTGATGAGCTTCTGTTCACTGCAGTCTCAGTTTCTGTTTTTGGGTGACGGGAATGAAGCCTGACACGATATTCTGTTGTTGCAGCACATACACCTCAAGGTTCAACATGTTGTGCATTCTGAGATGCTATTCTCCTCAACACAGTTGTAGAGAGTGGTTATGATAGCCCTTCTATCAGCTCAAATCAGTCTGGCCATTCTCCTCTGATATCTCTCGTCAACAAGGTGTTTCCATCCACTGGACTGCCACTCACTGGATGCTTTTCTTTTTTCACACCATTATGAGTAAACTCTAAAGACTGTTGTGTGTGAAAATCCCAGGACATCAGCAGTTACAGAAATACTTCAAACAGGCTGTCTGGCACTGACAATCATGATGCATTCAAATTCACCGAGATCACATTTTTTCCCCATTCTGGTGTTTCATGTGAACATTAACTAAAGCTCCTGACCAGAAAATGCAGGATTTTATACATTGCACTGCTGCCACATGATTGGCCGATTAGATAATTGCCTGGATAAGCAGGTGTACAGATGTTCCTAATAATTTGCTCAGTGCTGTGTATGTCACTGCCTAGTAAAGATTTCATTAACTAAATTTTAATAAACAGAAAGACCTGACGCTGCTGGGACAGGCTCCACTCTGTATGTCTCAGGAATGGAATAAGTGAATTCAGAAAAATAAATGAATAATGAAAACAAATAGTGCTGCCTGAGTGGCTCAGGATGATTTATTTTAAATAGCATTATGTTACAAAATTTTATGAATATCTTGAAATAAGTTTAACTTTTTCAACATGCTGATATTTTTCATTTCCAATGAAGCACTATGGCACAGGGAAAAAAAATGCCATCATCGTTTACTTAGATGAATAGATACATATACCGGTACATCAAAGTAATTATGAATATCTGCATGATTTGTTTGTTTTTATTTGGTTTCAGTGTTATTGCCGCTTTAGCAAATCTTGTACTAAAAATGACTGTAAAGAAAAACTGCAGTTTAGATATTATTTATTTATTTCTAGGTTGGCATTTTTTAAAATTACAACCTTCAGCTGGGCAAGAAGTATATCATTTTTATGGGCATTTGCTTCTTCTTCAGGGCAGCATGCCAGTATCTGCAATCAAAAGAAAAAAAAAATGAAAAAACAAAAACAAACCGGCAACATCACATCAGCAGCCTGAAAACACAACGTCAGAGGATTTAGGCAGGTGTGAACCTGACTCGCTCGGCTGATTCAGAATCTGACTACACAGCTCATAATAAATAAGGGGGTCTAGTGATGCAAATGCTGCATCTAACAGCACAGCCTTGAAATGGGAATTTGAGGTTGTCTGTAGTTTCAAGCAGAATTGCCAGTGTGGTTTTACTATCTTTCAGCTGAAGGCTCAATATTGTCTGGAAAAATATTTAATACTTCAGAAATGCAATACACTAAATGCAAAATACATCCATCTTTTATCAAAACCTCTGTTCAGGATCATTTGGGACAGATCTTGACCTGGCAGCATGAAGCAAAATGACATACTGCAGTATGTGCTGTCACACACAAGCACATTCGAAGCAGTCAATGGGCTTGGCAGAACATGGGGTGCCGGATCAGGGGTTCTCTGGATGCACTGCCTCCTCTTCTCTCTCCCATCCAGATTCTCTGAACAGAAGCCTGCCTAACTCCACTTTTGGTTCCAGAAGCTAAAATACTACTCACCTTACTTTCGGTTCCATCCACTTTGGACACACCACTTCCTCCTCACCAGCTATGAAGCCAGACACTTTCCTTTACTAGTCAGTTCCATCTTGGACACAACCCAAAGTGACTACTCATTTCTCTTTTCTTGTTTTTCACAATATCCATTCACTTTCTGACACCAAGAAGTACAAAGGTTAGGAAACAGCAGGCCAAGAAAAGGGATATGTAGACAGGTACACATTGTAACATATTGAATTGTGTGGCTGAATTGTAGATAGCCAGCCCAATTAGCTCACATGAGGGATGACCCTGCCGTTTAAGCGAGAGACCTGCACTGTCAATTGGGCAACAGAAGAGATACAGCTTATTGAAGAATGGCAGAAAGACAAACCAATTGGTAGCAGTGGTGAGTCACTGAGGGCAGGCAGCGTGGAGGCTACCAAGAGTAACTGTCTCCTTCATATCAAAATAGACTTTAAATGCTGAGATACGTGGGACTGTAAAACAGAGCTCTGCTCAAAGAGAATCTGGAAGTGATTACAGGGCATTCTGCAGAAATTAACCCAGACTGGGCTGTAAAGATGACACCCTACTGGAGAGAAATTGAGAGAATATGAGAGGTGAGCAGAAAACTGAATTGGTCTTTCAGCCCCAGTGGCTTCGACGGAGGTTAGTAGGTAAGCCACCTTTCCCAATAGTCAGGGGCCAAACGCCATGTGATCAGGCCCAGTGGCACAACAAGGTGTTGTATTCTGTCAGTCTGGTATCCCTAAACACATTTATCTCACTTATGCTTTATTTTGAACAAGCCATTATTTTGATATTTCCATATTAGCCCTGTTCACACTTATGTATTGTTTTCTTCTTAGCTGTCACCAGGTAAACGTTCCTAATCAATGGCAGATTAATGAAAGAAGAGCTTCTGTAGTGTCCCTCTGTGTTCAATTTGTTAACCAAAACACCCCTGTCCGAGTTTCAACAGCTTACCCATTGATAAAACATAGTGAAGCAAATGAATCCAAGCAATCAAAAGAGGTAAAGGACTACATTTTTATTTGCTATGGCAGCCACTATATTTGTACCCAGTATTTTAAATCTGATGAGTACTTAAAGTATACATGCTACCTTTAGACTGATGCTGTGTCTTTGGTATTGTGCTGATGTGAAATTGGCTTTTGAAAGGACAAATGCTTAATGGAAATCAGCACAACAGGTCCCTGCTCAATGGAACATGACTATGCAGGGCACCTTCTTCTGGTTAGCACAGGAAGATGAAACTGTGCTACTTATTTACACTCCTGTTAGATACAGTTCCTTAGAGCAGGCATTTCTGGTGACAATAGATTTCGTTGGATGCACATAGACTTCCCACACCAGCTGTGAACCTTTGAATGACTTTTGTTGTACTACAATAATTTGTTTTTATATTTTTTTGGTTCACTTACAGAAAAATAACTACCTGTCAATTCTGATTTGTTTTGTTTTCTTTATTGTCAAAAAATGCTTTATTGTATGCTCACTGGATATTCTTGTTCTTTGACTTTGACATTATTGGCATATTTGTAGCTCCTTCTATAAGTATTTCTATGCGTTAACATAGTATTCTACCTTCAGTTTGCTTTTTGTCCCAACTGGCCAACAGAGGATGCCATATTCTTTACATGTCATACTGTCCTGACACACCTTTATAATAAAAAATGCTACAACAGAGTTACAGTTTTTAGGCTACAGCTCAGTATTTCACACAACTGTGCCAATCAAACTGTTCACCAAGCTCCGAGATTTGGAACTAAGTGTCACCATCCACAAATGGGTTTTGGCCTTCCTAACTGGCATTGCACATCATGTATGGATTGACAGCATCACATTATCCACACTGATTCTCAACAAATGAACCCTATGGGGCTGTGTGCAAAGCCCCACGTTGTACTCTTTGTTCACCTCATTGTTCACTTCCAACTCCAGTTTAATGTTTCTTGATGACACCAATAGTGTATGCCTCATAAAGACCAATAATGAGATGGCTTATTAAAAATTGACCTGCCCTCTGAAGCAGTGGTCTCAGGGCAACCATCACATCCTTGATGGCAGCAAAACAAAGAGCTGGTTATAGACTTCAAAAAACCAGAAAATCAGTCCACACAGACAACTACACAGGATATGAAGCCCTGGAGATGGTCAGTAGCTTTACATTTAGGTGTCAATTAACGACAATATGAAATGGACCCAACACATTTTGGTTATCGTCAAGAAGGTTTACCTGCCTTTATATCATTTGACTTCTCAGAAAAGCCTGTATGTCTCCATCTGTGCTCACCACTTACTACTGTGGTGTCTGTCTTCACTGGCTGCATAACAACCTGGTGTGGCACCTGCTCATCTCAGGACCACAAAGAACTACAGAAGATAGTGAAGAATATTACTGATGTACACCTCCCTTCTTTCCAGGATATGGATAACATAGATTATCTTGGATCATAGATTACTTCAGCCATTCTGAACAAACTGGTTTTCTTCTCCTCCATTTAAGCAACCAGCACTCAGGAAGAGTTTCCTCTGCAAGTTTTAAGGCTACTCAAAAGCCACTCCTACTGACAGTTGCCGAAGCCTTCCTGATGTGTGCTTCTTAGATATATTTATATTCCAGTGTGGTATGTGTTGTCTGTTGTGTGTTTGTTACTACTGTCACTAATCTGCTTGAGACATGCAAGTAAGAGTCTCATTATGCTATGTACACCTGCCAATAAACTTGAATGATTGTATGTGATTATTGTTCATTTAATTAGATATTTATTTATGTATGAATGTCCGTCTCCATTGATGAAAAC